>NC_057798.1:590959044-591259044 GCF_018294505.1 Triticum aestivum | reverse complement strand
GGCGGTGCCTTCATAAGAAGGGCAAGCCTACGACGCCGGCGACCTCCGTCCATCTGGAGGCGCCGGACAATTTGCTGGAGGTGCTTAAGGCGCCTCCATCGATGAGGAACACTGCACTGTTATGAGTGCGGTGATTGAGAAGGTTCAGTCTGCCAAGAGCGGGCCGACAGAAGCCTGTACAAGTATGTTAATAGGTTTTGAGGTATGTGTTCGAAACATATAAAAATGTTACCGCATAGACAGTAGCCCCTGATGCTCAGTTCGGCGTTCGGAAAGAAAAGCCGAGCTGAGGATCTAAAAAGATATACGCAGGAGTCTAATATAAATATGTCAATATGGGAATGCAGGCTACGCTGCTGACCTCTGCCGCACTGACTGCGGAGGTCAATGCATTGAAGGAGAGCCTCGTTCGGTCCGAGAACGAGCTCGGCCGTGCCAAGAAGCATCTCAAGGACAAGGAGGGTATGTAGTACCGCATGTAAATGTATATAGAAATACTTGGTTGCAAATAATGACAGGACCAACTAAATGTTGCAGGGGCCACGGCCGAGGTGGCAACCCTGAAGGAGGCGGTCTCCAAGGCCGAAAATAGTGCGGCCTTGGAGCGCACCGAGCAAGAGAAGCAGGAGGCGTGGGTGGCGGAGGTGCAACAAGAGCTCCAGGCTCTCGTGGAAAAACACGAGAGTTTGGAGCGTGACTCGAAGACTCGAGAGTCCGAGCTCGCCTTGGCTCTTGAGAGTGCCAAAACCGCTAAGGCCGAAGCCCAGAAGGCCCTCAAGGAGATCGAGGCGATGAAGAAGATAGCGGTGGGTAAGGCATTCTTTATGCAAAGCAAGAATATAAAAGTAAATTATCTGTTACTTACCCGGATCCGGAGCTCTCCAGGAGCATTCGCCGATCTGCCCCGTAGTGTGTCTGATGCTGCCGCATTCTACCAAGCCGAGGAGGGGAGCTCGACGAAAAAGGTGTTCTGGTCTCAGTATGCTGAGGCCGAACATCCGGTGCCCCTGAGCGACCAGCTGAAGCAGCTGGTCGAGCTCCACAAGGTGGCCGAACAGGCCATGAAGGGCCTCATAGTTCAGCTGTGGCCTGGAGAAGCCATGCCTGGGAGCTACTTCGGCTTGGTGCGGCGGCTGGTGGACGCGTGTCCGTGGATTGAAGTCATCAAGCGCTTAGTCTGTATTGAAGGTGCCCGTCGGGCCCTTGCCCGTGCTAAAGTGCACTGAGGCAAGCTGGACGCGGAGAAGCTTTTGACGGACGCGCGACCACCGGGCAAGGAGTATCGCACGCCCGAGATGTATTATAAGGGCGTCCTAAAGGGTGCCCGCCTTATAGCGGATGAGTGCTCCAAAGATGTAATTTTTGAATAGACTCGCATTCGTTATCCTGTACGCTGAAAACTTTGTTCATGTGCGTTAAGCAACGCTTGTTAATTTAAAATATTACCTTCTGTGCGGCCGTTTATCAAATCTGAGAGATGCAAGTCGTCGGCTTCTACCCCCATGCCACGAGTGCTGGGGTGTTCGGGATAAACCTGAGCGCTCTTGTTCCCATTCTTGGGTCCATCTAGGGAGGCGCTTAGCACAACGAACCAGACCATTGGACTTATAATGCTTTATCACTCTCACTTAGCCATAGAATTCTATAATTTTAAATTTCGGCGAAGCCCCTAGTATTCGGAAGACCGAGTTCGGGGCGCTATCCACGCCTTGGCCAGATAAATCCGGCTCCTCGCTCTAAGCGGCATAAGTCTTTAAGGACTCGAAAAACCTCGCGAACAGCGACCGGTCTCTCACACTATCATGACGGTCAGTTTTAGCTTTCTCTACTGAGGTGTTAACCCAGCTCAACTGGGGCACAATTGCAGTAGTTCTCCCAGCGCTACCTTAGCCAACATTGCGGAACGTAAGGTACCAAAACATGGGAGCCGGGCAAACCCAACTATTGACCCAAGACATGATTCGGAGCCGATGCATATAATGCTATAAGTTCGGGGTGCCGCACTCAGGAGAGTGTTCGGTCTTCTCACACCATGTTATGGGGTACCTAAGCCCCTGGTGTATTGGCCGTACCAAGGTGTACGGTTGCGTAATGTCATGACTGAACATATATGTATAAAAATAGATGAATACAATAATAGATAAGAGCTATGTCTTGTTTATTAAAAAGGGCTGCTATAAAAGCAGGACGATACAAATAGTGCGATAAGCAAGAGATGGGATTATTTGACATGTCCCCCTCCAGGGGCAAGCTGCGGGTCTTTAAGTAAAAACAGGTATTTAACTCATGATAGAGACCACCTGGACATTCGACGCAGCTTGTGCTCGCCCTGGCTGTTGCATCGTGTGTTCGTCGAGTGTATTGCCGGGCAGGCCTTCTGGATAGTTGGGTCCTGAAAGTGTAAAATTAAAAAAAAGATAACGGCCGAATAGGGAGCCCCTAAGTGCAGTTGAGCCGCATTCTGGGCGTGCCGTAGTTGTGCCCCTCCCCTTATGCCCATGGTATTTTCAAAGCGTAATTATGTACGCGTGGTACCGATATCACCATATGGCGAGGGCTGGGGTTGGGGCCGCACTGCTATGCTTGCTCGGATCGTGCCATCCGGCTCTGTTGTAGGTTGCTTCGGGCGCGCTTGACGTTGTCCGGCCGTTGAACACCCAGATTGGAGAGTTGCCTTGAGAGGCTGCTCTGTACTTCCGCCGCCAGGGCCGCTGTGTGCTCATCCGTTCGGAGAGAGCGTTTGGTGTTTCCATTTACCATGATGACTCCGCGAGGGCCTGGCATCTTGAGCTTGAGATATGCATAGTGCGGCACCGCATTGAATTTTGCAAATGCGGTTCGTCCGAGCAGGGCGTGATAGCCACTGCGGAATGGGACTATGTCGAAGATTAACTCTTCGCTTCGGAAATTATCCGGGGATCCGAAGACCACTTCGAGTGTAACCGAGCCTGTACAGCTGGCTTCTACACCTGGTATGACGCCTTTAAAGGTTGTCTTTGTGGGTTTAATCCTTGAGGGATCTATACCCATTTTTTGCACTGTATCCTGATAAAGCAGGTTCAGGCTGCTGCCGCCGTCCATGAGGACTCTAGTGAGGTGAAATCCGTCAATGATTGGGTCTAGGACCAATGTAGCGAATCCGCCGTGACGGATGCTAGTGGGGTGGTCCCTTCGATCAAAAGTGATCGGGCAGGAGGACCAGGGGTTGAACTTTGGGGCGACTGGCTCCAACGCATAGACGTCCTTGAGAGCACGCTTCCGCTCCCTTTTGGGGATGTGGGTTGCGTATAACATGTTCACCGTCCGCACTTGCGGGGGGGAATCCCTTCTGTCCTCTGTTGTTCAGCGGTCGGGGCTCCTCCTCGTCATCGCTATGCAGCCCCTTGTCTCTGGTTTCGGCACTTAACTTGCCTGCCTGCTTGAACACCCAACAATCCCTGTTGGTGTGGTTGGCTGGTTCTTCGGGGGTGCCGTGTATTGGCACGAGCGATCGAGTATCCGGTCTAAGATGGATGGGCCCGGAGGGTTTCCTTTGAATGGCTTCTTCCGCTGACCGGGTTTAGAGCCTATGAATCCGCATTGACTGCCGTATCCTCAGTATTGTCGCCGTTAATGCGGCGCTTGTGCTTGTTGCGACGTGACCTGCCATTGTTGTCCTTGGTATCCGAATTTCCAGGGCTCTTGGTTATGTTATTGCTACGAGCTAGCCAGCTGTCTTCGCCCGCGCAAAAGCGGGTCATGAGTGTCGTGAGGGCTGCCATAGATTTCGGCTTTTCCTGTCCTAGGTGCCGGGCAAGCCATTCGTCTCGGATGTTGTGCCTGAAGGCTGCAAGGGCCTCGGCGTCCGGACAGTCGACTATTTGATTTTTCTTGGTTAGGAACCGTGTCCAGAATTGTCTGGCCGATTCCTCTGGCTGCTGGATTATGTGGCTTAGGTCATCGGCGTCTGGTGGTCGCACATAAGTGCCCTGGAAGTTGTCAAGGAATGCGGATTCCAGGTCCTCCCAGCAACTAATTGACTCTGATGGCAGGCTGTTAAGCCAATGTCGAGCTGGTCCTTTAAGCTTGAGCGGGAGGTATTTGATGGCGTGTAGATCATCACCACGGGCCATGTGGATATGAAGGAGATAATCCTCGATCCATACCGCGGGATCAGTTGTGCCATCGTATGATTTGATGTTTACGGGTTTAAAACCCTCGGGGATTTGATGATCCATTACTTCGTCTATGAAGCATAGTGGGTGTGCGGCGCCCCTGTACTGGGCTATATCGCGACGTAGTTCGGATGAGCTTTGTCTATTGTATTCGGCCTGGCCGTATTTATCATATCCGGTGTGACGGTTATCGTCATGTGATGTGGGGCGCCCACACGATCCGTAGGTCGATCTTGTTTGCCTTGCCTTATCCTCCAATATGGCTCGCAGGTCTGTTGCGTTTCCCCGTGCTCTGGTATTTTTAGAGCGACGCCGGGGTGCGGCTTGGATTGAGGGCCGAAGGGCCTCTATGTTGCGGCTACGGGGTGGCCGATCGGGCGCATCGTACGCTGGTGATGTAGGTTTAGTTGCTTCCTCCTCTAGTTGGGGTAGCAGCCTGCGCTTTGGGTAACTCTTGGAGGGGCGTTCGAGTTTATACTCTTCGGCCGCCAGGACTTCGGTCCATCTGTCGGCTAGCAGATCTTGGTCAGCTCTAAGCTGCTGCTGTTTTTTCTTGAGGCTGCTCGCCGTGGCCATAAGCCTGCGTTTGAAACGCTCTTGTTCGACGGGATCCTCTGGCACGATGAATTTGTCGTCGTCGAGGCTTGCCTCGTCTTCGGAGGGAGGCATATAATTGTCGTCCTCGACCTCTCTGTCTGCCGCTCTCTCATGAGGGCTGGCTCCTTTCGTCCTCCCGCGCTGAATCCTGCTGGAGGGGGTTGTCTTCGGCACTGTCCGGGGTGTTGACGTCTCCGGTGCCGGATTCACCGTTCTTGCTTTGGCGGGATTTAGAGCGGCGCCGCTGACGTCGGCGCTTGGGTTGCTTCTTGGAGGGGTCATCCTCCGCTTTTTCATCGCCATCCCCTGCTTTGGGGGTGTCCACCATGTATATGTCATATGACGAGGTGGCCTTCCAGTGCCCTATAGGTGCTGGTTCTTGGTCGTCTCCTTCATCGGCGTCCATACCGTCGATGTCTTCGGAGTCGAAGTCGAGCATGTCGGTTAGATCGTCGACAGTGGCTACAAAGTGGGTGGTGGGTGGGTTTTGAATTTCTTCGTCGTCCACATCCCAACCCTGCTGACCATAGTCCGGCCAGGGCTCTCCTGACAAAGAGAGAGACTTTAGTGAATCCAGGATGTCGCCAAAGGGCGAGTGCTGAAAGACGTCCGCGGTGGTGAACTCCATGATCGGAGCCCAATCGGGTTCGATCGGAAGGGGTGCGGGATATTTGGAGTCCGAAACAGAGTCCGGCACCTTGGAGTCACGGGCCTTGCAAAGGACTAGGCTGGTATTCGGCTCGATCGACATAGAGATTGCGGAGCCTGGGGCGGCGTCCAACCGTCCGTCCCCGGGTAGCGCAGTCGGCTCCGAGCTAATGGTCGGAGCGGACACCTGAGCAGCACTCTGGGTGCTGTCCGGCGGCAGAGCTAGATCATGCCCATCGAGACAGCATGGCACGCTCGGCCGTGGCTTGAATCCGTCGAAGATCAAGTCCCCGCGGATGTCGGCCATGTAGTTTAAGCTTCCAAACCTGACCTGATGGCCAGGGGTGTAGCTTTTGATCTGCTCCATATGGCCAAGCGAGTTGGCCCGCAGTGCGAAGCCGCCGAATACGAAGATCTGTCCGGGGAGAAAAGTCTCACCCTGGACCGCGTCGTGGTTGATGATCGAAGAAGCCATCGGGCCTAAAGGTGACGACATAGAGGAACTCTCAATGAAAGCACCAATGTCGGTGTCAAAACCGGCGGATCTCGGGTAGGGGTCCCGAACTGTGCGTCTAGGCGGATGGTAACAAGAGACAAGGGACACGATTTTTTTACCCTGGTTCGGGCCCTCTCGGTGGAGGTAAAACCCTACTCCTACTTGATTAATATTGATGATATGGGTAGTACAAGAGTTGATCTACCACGAGATCGGAGAGGCTAAACCTTAGAAGCTAGCCTATGGTATGATTGTTGTTCATCCTACGGACTAAACCTCTCCGGTTTATATAGACACCGGAGAGGGCTAGGGTTACACAGAGTCGGTTACAATGGGAGGAGATCTTCATATCGTATCGCCAAGCTTGCCTTCCATGCCAAGGAAAGTCCCTATCCGGACACGGGACGAAGTCTTCAATCTTGTATCTTCATAATCCGGGAGTCCGGCCAAAGGTCATAGTCCGGCCATCCGGACACCCCCTAATCCAGGACTCCCTCAAACAGAGTTACGCATTAAGAAAGATGACATGATGTAGAGGGATAAACTCAAGCAATATGATATAAACCCCATCTTTTTATCCTCGATGGTAACGATACAATACGTGCCTTGCAACCCTTTCTGTCACTGGGTAAGGACACCGCAAGATTGAACCCAAAGCTAAGCACTTCTCCCATGGCAAGAAAGATCAATCTAGTAGGCCAAACCAAACTGATAATTCGAAGAGACTTGCAAAAATAACTCAATCATACATAAAAGAATTCAGAGAAGATTCAAATATTTCTCATAGATAAACTTGATCATAAACCCACAATTCATCGGATCTCGACAAACACACCGCAAAAAGAGTTTACATTGAATAGATCTCCACAAGAGAGGGGGAGAACATTGTATTGAGATCCAAAAAGAGAGAAGAAGCCATCTAGCTAATAACTATGGACCCGAAGGTCTATGGTAAACTACTCACAACTCATCGGAAGGGCTATGGTGTTGATGTAGAAGCCATCCATGGTCGATTCCCCCTCCGGCGGAGCACCGACAAAGGCTCCAAGATGGGATCTCGCAGATACAGAAGGTTACGGTGGTGGAAATTGTTTTTCGTTGGCTCCCTGAAAGTTTTCGGGGTACGTGGGTATATATAGGAGGAAAAAGTACGTCAGTGGCCACTCGAGGGGCCCAGGAGATAGGGGGCGCGCCCTCCTATCTCCTGGCCGCCTCGATTGCTTCTTGACTTGCACTCCAAGTTCTCTGAATCACGTTCGTTCCAAAAATCACGCTCCCGAAGGTTTCTTTCCGTTTGGACTCCGTTTGATATTCCTTTTCTTCGAAATACTGAAATATGCAAAAAAACAGCAATACGGGCTGGGCCTCCGGTTAGTAGGTTAGTCCCAAAAATGATATAAATGTGTAAAATAAAGCCCATAAACATCCAAAAGGGGTAATATAATAGCATCGAACAATCAAAAATTATAGATACGTTGGACACGTATCATCGGGACACTTCCTGGTGATGACCGTAGATTGAGGAGTTCATTTATTCACTAAGTGCTAATGCTTTGGTCCGGTTCTCTATTAAAAGGAGGCCTTAATATCCCTTAGTTTCCATTAGGACCCTGCTGCCATGGGAGGGTAGGTGATGACCCACAAGTATAGGGGATCTATCGTAGTCCTTTCGATAAGTAAGAGTGTCGAACCCAACAAGGAGCAGAAGGAAATGACAAGCAGTTTTCAGTAAGGTATTCTCTGCAAGCAGTGAAATTGTAGGTAACATATAGTTTTGTGATAGGATAATTTGTAACAGGTAACAAGAAATGAAAGTAAATAAGGTGCAGCAAGGTGTGGCGACCGGTTTTCCGGGTATTAATTTCCAGAAAATGGCCTTTGTGCTCACCAGCCCCAGGATTACTATTAGCTGATGAGGCACCAACTTGATACAGAAATTCCAAGCAAAAAGCAAAATATGTAGTACAAGACCATTCTGGCCTGTGAGTACAACAATTTGGTTTCTAGTGGTTGATGGCGGAAGCGGTTTGTGGATCATCAACGTCTATGGGACTCCATTTCCCACAGGAACAGCTGACCAGGTGAACTCCTATCTTCGCGGGGCTGCTATCACCGTTTCGTGGGTTCTGGGGCTGTCATCACGGTAGCTCCTCTTCGCGCAAGAAATCTGGCCAAGACAATAGCCACGGACAAGCCAGTGAGTACTTTTGAATGTACTCGCAAACATTATGAACATGGGTATAATATAACAATGATAATTCTGTACTGAAATATTTTATGATCATGACGTCAGTCACAAAAATAGTAAAATCTCTGATGCATGCAAGCAAGTTATTTATGGATATGCAATAACATAGAAGTGATAAAATTATAAAATAAATAACAAGCATGCCACAGTCGGGCGTCTCAGCGACACCACATAAAGGGCTTATAAAATAAATGCCACAGTCGGGCGTCTCAGCGACACCACATAAAGGGCTGATAAAATAAATGCCACAGTCGGGCATCTCAGTGACACCACATAAAGGGCTTATAAAATAAATACCACAGTCGGGCGTCTCAGCGACACCACATAAAGGGCTTATAAAATAAATGCCACAGTCTGGCATCTCAGCGACACCACATAAAGGGCTTATAAAATAAATGCCACAGTCGGGCGTCTCAGCGACACCACATAAAGGGCTTGTAAAAATAATCACAGTGAATATCCAGGAGGTAAAACCGTTCCAGGAATAATCAATACTTCAAATGTTATAAAGGGGTTAGCCCATAAAAATCATAATTATCATAAGTCACCAATCACGATCCATGTTCTGGTTTAGCAGTTTTCTCCTCCAAAGACCGACACTAAGATCGACACTTGACCCATCCCAGACTGTAATCCTTAACCATGGACACGGCTATTCGAATAGGTTTTAATCTCTGCAGAGGGTGTACTCTTTACCCACGAGTAACGGATTCCTTTAGTCCATCGGGACTAATTCCGTCTACGGTCTTTTAATTGGAAACACACCTATCCGCACACACCAGCCCAACTTACCGGTGTCTGGAATCACCCACGACACCCGTTAAGCGAAACTCTAAGTGGGGAGGCTACAACCTCGACGTAACATGGGATCACAAAATTTATACCGCGCGCAAACTGGGGGAGCTACCCCTTCGGCTACAACCGAAACACCCATGCTCTCGGACCAGGTGGCATGCCTACCGGATGCCTCCGATATCTTCCACCATGGCCTCTCTGTACGGTGTGTGCTAGGAAAGGGGTTGACAATTTACTGAACCGTACCCTACCTATGGCAGGGACAAGTGGCAGTACGAAACAAGTATGGGGGTTACCGGAACAAGACTCGATCTACGGTCGACTCAGGAGGTTTAAATATTCCCTGCATGATTAGCATAATAATATATATACTACAACCAACAGATAGAAACACCACACGACATACCCCCTCATGCCATACCGGACACGACCGTCTCGACAGAGGACTAGGAACAAGACCGTGTCTACCCAAGACAGAGGCCTTCCCAGCTTCCCTTCCGTTATGCATGAAAGGCATATGATGGTGATTTCCATCACAACCATATCACTCCATTCGCATGAAAATCATTAATATGCACTCATGAGGAGGAACACATCATCACATAAAATGACGTATGCCTGTGTAGGGTGGTGTTGTCACCGTGTTCAAACAACGCACAAAATATTATGCCAGGGTTCAGAATGCTTGCCTTTAAGTCGTGGGGAGGCAAGGTGCATTCCAAAACTCTTGAAAGCTTTCTCCTCTCTTAAAAAAAATCCTATTTAAAAAATATATTTGAGTTAACACACAATTTCAAAACAGCACAAAAAGTTGTTTTGAAATTTTTTCAAATAAATCTGAAAATAAACTAGACAATATTTGAGAGAGGTAGGAAAAAGAATCAACTCATTTGGAGTTGTATTTAAAAAGTTAAGCTCAGTCAAAGTTTTAGTTAAAATTTGTTAATTAAAAAAAACAGAAAAAACGGTTCGAATATATACGTACACGTCGAAAGCGTATTTTGGAAACACGTTTCCACTTATCCAGCATGGACCGCGCCTGAGTCACTGATAGTGGGCCCGTCTGGCCCACTTGTCAGGTTTGACCAGTCCACGCGCGCGTCGCCTCCTCCGACCGAACAGAGGC
Organism: Triticum aestivum; assembly: GCF_018294505.1. Taxonomy (NCBI): domain Eukaryota; kingdom Viridiplantae; phylum Streptophyta; class Magnoliopsida; order Poales; family Poaceae; genus Triticum; species Triticum aestivum. Next base: position 591,248,980 of record NC_057798.1, on the reverse strand, counting down.
GGAGCTCCGGCGATGCTCGCCGGCGAATGGCGGCACCGTTCGGGAAACGGAGGCCATCCGCGGGTTCAGGGGATCGAGACGGTCACTCCGGTGGTCGATACGGTCTCTGGGGTGGACGGAGCTGCCGGCGGCGAGCTTCACGGTGGACGGTGGTCGTCGGGCAAAGTGAGTTTTTGGCTCCGGCAGTCCCTGACCAAAATCGAGCAGGGGATGGACTCACGAGAGGGAGAGGGGGTTCCTGGTGAAGAGAGTGGAGAGGGGGAGGCCCTGGTTGCGCCGAACGGAGCCGGGAGGCGGCGGTGACCGAACTGGCCGGTGTGGGGGAAGACGGCCTCTTCCTCTCCAATTGACGGCAACGGGGGCACTAGGAGTACGGTGTGAGGCTGCTTGTGTGCTCGGAGGGGCTCGAGGGGCTTCCTTTTATAGCGCTCCCACGTCGGTTCACGGCGGCAGTGGATGAGCTCGTCGGCGACCGCCGTTCTATAGCTTGCAGGGCATCGTGGCGGGGCTGGGGATGGCAACAGGAGCTAGCGGACGAGCGGGTACTGCTCCAAGGGCGAGCTGGCGAGCGGGCGTGGCTCGGGCGGCGCCGACCAGTGCAGGGGCTGTCGGGCGGCAGTGGCGGCTAGCTGCTGGCTTGCCGGAGACGTGGCGAGGGCTGCGGTGCTCGTGGGGAGCAGAAGGGGACGTGGCGTGCTGGCTGCGGTCGTCCAAGGGCCAGAGTGGGTGCGGGGCGAGACGCGGCGGCTCGGTTGCGGCACGTGCAAAACGCGCGCTCTGGGCGCGCCCAGAGCACGCTCGGGACGTGCTTGACAGAATGCTAAGGCATGTTAGGGGGCTCTAAACCACAAGAGGGTTAGCAGGGTGGGGTTATAGGCTAGGGAAAATCCATGGGACATGCTGGTCTGGTCAGGGGATCAAGTTCATAATGTAAACAAAAACTCATGCCAAATCTATCCATGCTCTCAAGGTGTTTGACAAAATGCCAAAGGCACCTAGGCAGTTCTTGGAGTGGCCAAATCTCCCAGAGTGGGGTCTCTTTAGATGAAAGAGAGGGTGGTGAGGTTAGTTTGACAAAAGAAGAAACTTGCTAGTGCAAGTTTTGCAAAACTTCAATTCTGGACAGGGAGTAAATGGCATCTTTACATGAACCAAAAATGTCCCAAAGGGTGCATGCTCCTGGACTTAGGGGTTTTGTAGGGTTGACTAGAAGCAGGTGAAAGCACAAGGTCACTAGAGCAAAAATAAATAGGGTTGCAGTAGAAAACACAAGGCTGGACCAGAATGAAAAAGAGGTTGATTCACTCAATTTTTCCAAAGAACATCACTAGGTTTTTTCATAAAGTTGGATGGCATGCTACCACTGACATCCCATAATTTTGGTGGAGGCTTTAAAGAAATATTTAAATAAGTTGTAGTGCAAAAAATGCCCACTGGACCAGATTTAAAAAAATAGGTGTAGAACTCAAAATATGCAATGAATGAAATATATTTTTGCATAAAAGTGATTTAGAAACATCACATGACATCTCCAAATTTTGGTTGGAATTTTAGTTAAATTTATCAAATGGTGGTAGTTCAAAAAGAGCTCCAAAACTGTTGAAAGTCATTTTAAGGAATAAAGCTCAGGAAGATATAATTCAATAAATAAAATTCTACTGATTAAAAATTGTTATATTGAGAGAGCATAGAAATCCAATACATTTTTCGAAAGTTTCCACTTGGGTAAAACTCCTCAATATTTAAAAGGTTCTGAAATCAACAGAAAATCCAGAAGGCAATTTTTTTTAAACTCCTGGCAAAAATTTTAATAATGAAAACCTGGTTAAATTTTTGGGGTGTTACAAATACTACCCCCCTTAAGAAAAATCTCGTCCTCGAGATTTTCTAAGGATTATTTTTGAAAATAATACTTTTACCAGGTCAAAACGATTACTTACTAAGCGGTAAAATATGGCTACAGTGAGAGGGCAATAAGTGGTGAGGAACTACAGTGTGGGACACTGGCGTTGTGTGGAGAAATCCACGTTTAGGAAAAACGAGCGATTCCTACGTTGGACGTAGTAAATTTAGAATAAATTCTAAATTCTAAAATACGCTGGTCGTACCCGAGAGCACAGTGCCCCCTCTGGCTGACAGGTGGACCCAGGGCCCACTGTCAGTCTCTCCTTCTTCCTCTGGCTCTCTCTTCTTCCTCTCTCCCGCGCGCTTTCCCGCACTTTCTCCACCGGCGACGTCTAGCGCGTAGGGCATCTAGGCCGTACTGCGATAGTGCGCGGCATGGTTGCTGCCGGTGCAGCGTGCACGCACTTCGCGGGCCAGTGCGCTGTCGGCACTGCTCGCAGATTCGCCTCCGAACACCGGCGATCAGGCGACGAGCGGCGCTGGTGGACTTCGCCCACCGTACACCGATCTCGAGCTATAAAATGACTGCGGTGCTCCTTCTTCTTCTTTGCACCTAGCTTCATTTCTCCTCCTCCTCCTCCTCCTCCATTACTGCTTACAGGAGCTTGAGACGAGGCTCTAATGGCGGAGGCAGCGCTGGACTGGTATGTGATCCTGGTGTGCGGAGGGCTGGCAGCAGTGCTGGGGCTCTCCGTGCTCCTGTGCGCGATGATCCTTGATGATCGCCGTGCTGCTGCTGCTCGGGTGCTGGCTCTCCGCGGTGGCGGTGATCACGAGGACTAGGTGTGATGCCGAGTGTTAACTGTTGTCGGTGTGCCGAAGGTGATTAGTATCCGGATGATTTTCCGCTAATCTCTCCTTTGGAGGTTGTGGTGTGCTTAGGGAGGGAATCGATGAGATGCAACACGGTTACGTGTCTTTGCAAGCAGTGTAAGAGTCCGAGTGGTTGAGGGTCTGCTACCGTGGTGCTGCATGAATAAAAAAAATAATCCATGACGTGAGAGGATAGGTGATGTAGCAACTCAGGGAAAAGAAATTTCACTCCAGGATTTTTCGCGGGGACAATGGTTAACTTAAAAAAATCACAATGAAAACTACTCATATTAGTAGAAACCAAATAAACGACTCGTCGCACAAACTCGGGGTACCATGCATAAGTTACAACGCAATAATAAATGTTGCAATAATAAACACATCAGTGACGTCTAAAATGAAAATGGTAACTGGACGGGGTCTCGCGAAAATGTCTCAGGTACTGGGACACACTCCTCTTCTATAGGAGGAAGTGGATTGACCAGTCGATGTATGTGTCTCTCCTGGTCGGGCCTCAGTGGTCTGCCGATGGCAATCTGAGGATTCAAATCAGCGAGACTCTGGAGATAATCCATTACTCGCTGGTTCAAACGTTCTTGAGCGATGATGAACTGGACAAGGTTGGCCAGTACTGGGTCTCTCTCAAATCGCCCACCAGGAAAAGATGTTACTCCTCCGGGTGCTGCACGGCTCGGAAAGTAATAATACCCTTGTTCGCTGGCATAGGGTACCGCGGATCAAAGACGAGCAATCGCTTCGTACGCAGTAGCTTCTATGGCCATGTGTGGGGTTGGCATAGATCTCCCCACGAAGGAGACCTCCGTTGGGTCTTGGTTGGAGTCTACGGGAGGGATGTGTACTGCTGCCCAATATTTCAAGGTGGAAGGGGTGATTCTCGATTTGAACAGCTCGTACTGGGGTGGCTGGGTAGAACCCATGGTACTGCAGGTAAAGTCCCACAATATTTTGACAAAGCTACCCGGGGTTGCATCTGGGGTTCTCAGATAAATACTAGGGCTCGGCATGGCAAGAAATGATTTTGAGGGTGGTGCACGAGGTGAGGGGTGCTGGGTAAGGTCACGAGGTGGCCTTCTTATATAGCATCCGGGTTGGGTTATCTACCGTGGTGAAAGGTAATAAATTTGCCAGATCAGCTCCAAGGGTCGGTGTCAAAACCACAGATACACATATTTCAAAAAGGGGACATGTTACTGTGGGTGTCGTCAGGGTTGGTTTTGGTAGTTGTGCCTGAAATAAAAATGCAACTGCAGGCTGACACAATTATGCAAGGGCTACTATTAAAACAGAGGCACAACAACAGACTGCGTTTATTTACAAGGTCACACGATTACAAAGCGAGGATACACCAAGACTCGGCACTACTCGGGTGACTTAGTCTACCTCATTTACATCCAAACGGGCGTGCCTTGTGGATGTCGAGGCTTCTCCACGGGTCTCACTGTCGGGATTAGCTGGAGGTGGTAGAGGGGTTGCAGGGTCGGGGTGGCGATGATGACCATCGCGGAGATTGTTGGCCACAATCCCGTTGGAGTGTGCTCCCAAAAGGCGACGAAGCACTTCTGGGGTCATCAAAGCACCTTGGTTGATGGCTGGGGCTGACCTCAGGGTCTTGATCAGGTGTCCGAACGACACGACTGGGCTGTCGGCGTCGGGCTCGTCTTCCCTGCTTGCCGGGGCTCGGCGAACCAGCTCTCCACGAGCTGCGATCAGATCAATGGTGATCTGATCGAACAGTGCCTCTATTGCATCTACATAACGCACTAGGTGCAACAATGCAGGATCCGTCTCGTGGTCTCCGTTGGCAACTTGGGGTGGTCTACCATACCCTTCACGCCTGGGGTAGTAGTTGAACAAGCGACAGTTAACTCTGGGCGACAACTGCCGGAGTTGAACTATAGCCTCTCGGGCAGCTAGCTGGATGGCTTGTGGCTCGAAGGAAGTTGTCCTTCCGGTGAACCTATAGGGCCGTTCTGGCGACAGACTCCTACCGTAGATGTGCACAGTGGCCCAGAATTGAGGGTCCTCACTGCTCATGGGTCCTTGGTACACAACATATTCTGGGGGCTCTTCTAACGCATAGGCACGACGGGTGAGGTTTGCGAGTATGGTCACAAAACCTCCAAGGTTGGTTGCTGTGGTCTCATTGTGCACTACGGGGCCAGGCATTATGGCTTGGTTCGGGGAAGAGGCTGTGCTGTGCTGGGTTGAGGCTAGCGTGCCCTTTTTATAGAAAAGGGAACGGAGTCTTCCTTCGCACGCTTGCGGATGGGACATATTGGGCGTCGGTCACTGACAGGCTAAGATGATAGGTTGGGCACCGACTGCCAAATAGTGTCAGGGTCACTGTGTGGCTATCTTGCACGAGAAGCTTGGCCGGGGTTTGGTTAAGGTCTGATGGGTTGCTTTACCTAGGTTTTTCGACCCGGCTAAGATAGGATTAGCCAATGGTCAGCCTGGCTCTGGTACCAAGTTTGTGGCGACCGGTTTTCCGGGTATTAATTTCCAGAAAATGGCCTTTGTGCTCACCAGCCCCAGGATTACTGTTAAATGATGAGGCACCAACTTGATACAGAAATTCCAAGCAAAAAGCAAAATATGTAGTACAAGGCCATTCTGGCCTGTGAGTACAACAATTTGGTTTCTAGTGGTTGATAGCGGAAGCGGTTTGTGGATCATCAACGTCTATGGGACTCCATTTCCCACAGGAACAGCTGACCAGGTTAACTCCTATCTTCGCGAGGCTGCTATCACCGTTTCGTGGGTTCCGGGGCTGTCATCACAGTCGCTCCTCTCCGCGCAAGAAATTTGGCCAAGACAATAGCCAGGGACAAGCCAGTGAGTACTTTTGAATGTACTCGCAAACATTATGAACACGGGTATAATATAACAATGATAATTCTGTACTGAAATATTTTATGATCATGATGTCAGTCACAAAAATAGTAAAATCTCTGATGCATGCAAGCAAGTTATTTATGGATATGCAATAACATAGAAGTGATAAAATTAAAAAATAAATAACAAGCATGCCACAGTCGGGCGTCTCAGCGACACCACATAAAGGGCTTATAAAATAAATGCCACAGTCGGGCGTCTCAGCGGCACCACATAAAGGGCTAATAAAATAAATGCCACAGTCGGGCGACTCAGCGACACCACATAAAGGGCTTATAAAATAAATGCCACAGTCGGGCGTCTCAGCGACACCACATAAAGGGCTTATAAAATAAATGCCACAGTCGGGCGTCTCAGCGACACCACATAAAGGGCTTATAAAATAAATGCCACAGTCGGGCGTCTCAGCGACATCACATAAAGGGCTTATAAAATAAATGCCACAGTCGGGCGTCTCAGCGACACCACATAAAGGGCTTGTAAAAATAATCACAGTGAATATCCAGGAGGTAAAACCGTTCCAGGAATACTCAATACTTCAAATGTTATAAAGGGGTTAGCCCGTAAAAATCATAATTATCATAAGTCACCAATCACGATCCATGTTCTGGTTTAGCAGTTTTCTCCTCCGAAGACCGACACTAAGACCGACACTTGACCCATCCCAGACTGTAATCCTTAACCCTGGACACGGCTATTCGAATAGGTTTTAATCTCTGCAGAGGGTGTACTCTTTACCCACGAGTAACGGATTCCTTTAGTCCATCAGGACTAATTCTGCTTACGGTCTTTTAATTGGAAACACACCTATCCGCACACACCAGCCCAACTTACCGGTGTTTGGAATCACCCACGACACCCATTAAGCGAAACTCTAAGTGGGGAGGCTACAACCTCGACGTAACATGGGATCACAAAATTTATACCGCGCGCAAACTAGGGGAGCTACCCCTTCGGCTACAACCGAAACACCCATGCTCCCGGACCAGGTGGCATGCCTACCGGATGCCTCCGGTATCTTCCACCATGGCCTCTTTGTATGGTGTGTGCTAGGAAAGGGGTTGACAATTTACTGAACCGTACCCTACCTATGGCAGGGACAAGTGGCAGTACGAAACAAGTATGGGGGTTACCGGAACAAGACTCGATCTACGGTCGACTCAGGAGGCTTAAATATTCCCTGCCATAACAATATATATACTACAACCAACAGATATAGACACCACGCGACATACCCCCTCATGCCATACCGGACACGACCGTCTCGACAGAGGACTAGGAACAAGACCGTGTCTACCCAAGACAGAGGCCTTCCCAGCTTCCCTTCCGGTATGCATGAAAGGCATATGACGGTGATTTCCATCACAACCATATCACTCCATTCGCATGAAAATCATTAATATGCACTCATGAGGAGGAACACATCATCACATAAAATGACGTATGCCTGTGTAGGGTGGTGTTGTCACCGTGTTCAAACAACGCACACAATATGCCAGGGTTCAGAATGCTTGCCTTTAAGTCGTGGGGAGGCAAGGTGCATTCCAAAACTCTTGAAAGCTTTCTCCTCTCTTCAAAAAAATTCCTATTTAAAAAATATATTTGAGTTAACACACAATTTCAAAACAGCACAAAAAGTTGTTTTGAATTTTTTTCAAATAAATCTTAAAATAAACTAGACAATATTTGAGAGAGGTAGGAAAAAGAATCAACTCATTTGGAGTTGTATTTAAGAAGTTAAGCTCAGTCAAAGTTTTGGTTAAAATCTGTTAATTAGAAAAACAAAAAAAACGATTCAAATATATACGTACACGTCGAAAGCGTATTCTGGAAACACGTTTCCACTTATCCAGCGTGGACCGCGCCTGAGTCACTGACAGTGGGCCCGCCTGGCCCACTGGTCAGGTTTGACCAGTCCACGCGCGCGTCGCCTCCTCCGACCGAACAGAGGCGGAGGTCCGGCGATGCTCGCCGGCGAATGGCGGCACCGTTCGGGAAACGATTGCGGGTTCCGGGGATCGAGACGGTCACTCCGGTGGTCGATACGGTCTCTGGGGTGGATGGAGCTGCCGGCGGCGAGCTTCGCGGCGGACGGTGGTCGTCGGGCAAAGTGAGTTTTTGGCTCCGGCGGTCCCTGACCAAAATCGAGCAGGGGGATGGACTCATGAGAGGGAGAGGGGGTTCCTGGTGAAGAGAGTGGAGAGGGGGAGGCCCTGGTTGTGCCGAACGGAGCCGGGAGGCGGTGGTGGCCGAACTAGCCGGAGTGGGGGAAGACGGCCTCTTCCTCTCCAATTGACGGCAATGGGGGCACTAGGAGTACGGTGTGAGGCTGCTTGTGTGCTCGGAGGGGCTCGAGGGGCTTCCTTTTATAGCGCTCCCACATCGGTTCACGGCGGTAGTGGATGAGCTCGTCGGCGACCGCCGTTCTGTAGCTTGCAGGGCATTGTGGCGGGGCTGGGGATGGCGGCAGGAGCTAGTGGACGAGCGGGTACTGCTCCAAGGGCGAGCTGGAGGGCGGGCGTGGCTCGGGCGGCACCGACCAGTGCAGGGGCTGTCGAGCGGCAGTGGCGGCTAGCTGCTGGCTTGCCGGAGACGTGGCGAGGGCTGCGGTGCTCGTGGGGAGCAGAAGGGGACGTGACGTGCTGGCTGCGGTCGGCCAAGGGCCAGAGTGGGTGCGGGGCGAGACGTGGCGGCTCGGTTGGGGCACGTGCAAAACACGCGCTCTGGGGGCGCCCAGAGCACACACGGGACGTGCTCGACAGAATGCTAAGGCATGTTAGGGGGCTCTAAACCACAAGAGGGTTAGCAGGGTGGGTTATAGGCTAGGGCAAATCCATGGGACATGCTGGTCTGGTCAGGGGATCAAGTTCATAATGTAAACAAAAACTCATGCCAAATCTGTCCATGCTCTCAAGGTGTTTGACAAAATGCCAAAGGTACCTAGGCAGTTCTTGGAGTGACCAAATCTCCCAGAGTGGGGTGTCTTTAGATGAAAGAGAGGCTGGTGAGGTTAGTTTGACAAAAGAAGAAACTTGCTAGTGCAAGTTTTGCAAAACTTCAATTCTGGACAGGGAGTAAATGGCATCTTTACATGAACCAAAAATGTCCCAAAGGGTGCATGCTCCTGGACTTAGGGGTTTTGTAGGGTTGACTAGAAGCAGGTGAAAGCACAAGGTCGCTAGAGCAAAAATAAATAGGGTTGTAGTAGAAAACACAAGGCTGGATCAGAATGAAAAAGAGGTTGATTCACTCAATTTTTCCAAAGAACATCACTAGGTTTTTGCATAAAGTTGGATGGCATGCTACCACTGACATCCCATAATTTTGGTGGAGGCTTTAAAGAAATATTTAAATAGGCTGTAGTGCAAAAAATGCCCACTGGACCAGATTTAAAAAAATAGGTGTAGAACTCAAAATATGCAATGAATGAAATATATTTTTGCATAAAAGTGATTTAGAAACATCACATGACATCTCCAAATTTTGGTTGGAATTTTAGTTAAATTTATCAAATGGTGGTAGTTCAAAAAGAGCTCCAAAACTGATGAAAGTCATTTTAAGGAATAAAGCTCAGGAAGATATAATTCAATAAATAAAATTCTACTGATTAAAAATTGTTATATTGAGAGAGCATAGAAATCCAATACATTTTTGGAAAGTTTCCACTTGGGTAAAACTCCTCAATATTTAAAAGGTTCTGAAATCAACAGAAAATCCAGAAGGCAATTTTTTTTAAACTCCTGGCAAAAATTTTAATAATGAAAACCTGGTTAAATTTTGGGGGTGTTACACAAGGTGGCCCAATCCTTTTTGTAGCAAAGGACAAGCCTAGACAAATTCTTATAATGAGAAAAGCGCTCCCGAGGACACATGGGAATTACCGTCAAGCTAGTTTTCATCACGCTCATATGATTCGCGTTTGTTACTTTGATAATTTGATATGTGGGTGGACTGGTGCTTGGGTGCTGCCCTTTCTTGGACAAGCATCCCACTTATGATTAACCCCTATTGCAAGCATCCGCAACTACAAAAGAAGTATTAAGGTAAACCTAACCATAGTATGAAACATATGGATCCAAATCAGCCCCTTACGAAGCAACTTATAAACTAGGGTTTAAGCTTCTATCACTCTAGCAACCCATCATCTATTTATTACTTCCCAATGCCTTCCTCTAGGCCCAAATAATGGTGAAGTGTCATGTAGTCGACATTCACATAACACCACTAGAGGAGAGACAACATACATCTCATCAAAATATCGAACGAATACCAAATTCACATGACTACTAATAGCAAGACTTCACCCATGTCCTCAGGAACAAACATAAACTACTCACAAAGCATATTCATGTTCATAATCAGAGGAGTATTAATATGTATTAAGGATCTGAACATATGATCTTCCACCAGATAAACCAACTAGCATCAACTACAAGGAGTAATCAACACTACTAGCAACCCACAAGTACCAATCTGAGGTTTTGGTACAAAGATTGGATACAAGAGATGAACTAGGGTTTGAGAGGAGATGGTGCTGGAGAAGATGTTGATGGATATTGACCCCCTCCCGATGAGAGGATCATTGGTGATGATGATGGTGATGATTTCCCCCTCCCGGAGGGAAGTTTCCCCGGCAGAATAGCTCCGCCGGAGCCCTAGATTGGTTCCGCCAAGGTTCCGCCTCGTGGTGGCGGAGTTTCGTCCCGAAAGCTTGCTTATGATTTTTTCTAGGGTAAAAGACTTCATATAGCAGAAGATGGGCACCGGAGGGCTACCAGGGGGCCCACAAGGCAGGGGGCGCGCCCTATAAGGGTGGGTGCGCCCCCACCCTCGTGGACGGTGGGTGGCCCTCCTCAGGTATTTCTTCCGCTGAATAATTATCATTAGTTCCAAAAATGACTTTCATGGAGTTTCATGACTTTTGGAGCTATGCAGAATAGGTCTCCAATATTTGCTCCTTTTCCAGCCCAGAATCCCAGCTACCGGCATTCTCACTCTGCATGTTAAACCTTGTAAAATAAGAGAGAATAGCCATAAGTATTCTGACATAACGTGTAATAATAGCCCATAATGCAATAAATATTGATATAAAAGCATGATGCAAAATGGACGTATCAACTCCCCCAAGCTTAGACCTCGCTTGTCCTCAAGCGGAAGCCGAAATCGAAAAATATGTCCACATGTTTAGAGACAGAGTTGTCAATAAAAAATAAAATGCGGACATGAGGGCATCATGATCATTCTTATAACAGCAAGATATATATACATATATTTTGTCATATGATTTCTTATGCTCAAGTAACAATCTATTCACAATGTCAAGTATGATTTAGAAACTTCATTGAGAACTAGCAAACTATAATCTTAGTCATTGAAGCAATTGCAATTTATCATAACATCGGAAAGAGTCAATAATAGAGCTCTCAAGCAAGTCCACATACTCAACTATCATTTAGTCTTTCACAATTGCTAACACTCACGCAATACTTATGGTTATGGGGTTTTAATCGGACATAGAGAAAGATATGGGCTTATTGTGTTGCCTCCCAACCTTTTACCTCAAAGGTAATGTCAACAATAATAGTTCATGCTAACTTACATCCAATTGGATATATCTATCAGGATCTTTCCAACACGAGGTGCTTCCCAAAGGATAAAATAAAAAGGGAAAGGTGAAGATCACCTTGACTCTTGCATAATGTAAAAGATAGGCCCTTCGCAGAGGGAAGCAGAGGTTGTCATGTGCTTTTAGGTTTGGATGCACGAAATCTTAATGCAAAAGAACGCCACTTTATATTGCCACTTGTGATATGAACCTTTATTATGCAGTCCGTCGCTTTTATTACTTCCATATCACAAGATCGTATAAAGCTTATTTCTCCACACTAATAAGTCATACATATTTAGAGAGCAATTTTTATTGCTTTCAACATGACAACTTACTTGAAGGATCTTACTCAATCCATAGGTAGGTATGGTGGACTCTCATGGCAAAACTGGGTTTAAGGATTTTGAAGCACAAGTAGTATATCTACTTGGTGCAAGGAATTTGGCTAGCATGAGGGGGAAAGGCAAGCTCAACATGTTTGAATGATCCATAACAATATACTTTAACTGAGATGTGAGAAAACATAACCCATTACTTTGTCTTCCTTGTCCAACATCAACTCTTTAGCATGTCATACTTTAATGAGTGCTCACAATTATAAAAGATGTCCAAGATAGTATATTTATATGTGAGAACCTCTCTTTCTTTATTACTTCCTATTAATTGCAACGATGACCAAAACTATGTTGCCAACTCTCAACAACTTTTATGCCTCATACTCTTTATGTGTGAAGTCATTACTATCCATAAGATCAATATGAACTCTTTTATTCTTTTTATTCTTTCATGCACTTAAGATCATAGAAAGATACCAAAGCCCTTGACTCAACACTAATCTTTATTATATATAACTCACGGACTCGATTACATAGAGGGATCACAAAGCAAAACCCAAAACTAATTCATACCAAAACTTTATTCTACTAGATCAAGACATTACCAAAAGGATCGAACTAAGAAAAACGGTAAAGGTAGGAGTGTGATGATGATACGATATCGGGGCACCTCCCCCAAGCTTGGCAGTTGCCAAGGGGAGTGCACATACCCATGTGATTATGTCTCCTTTGTTGGTAAAGAAGGTGGTGATGATGATGGATAGTCGCACATAGAGCGTAGGAGCTCTTCCAATTTGCAAATAATGCCCTTGAGTGCGACGATATGCTCCTTCAACAAAATGTTTTCCTATGTGAGATACTTGTTTTGTATACGAGCTAACTCAATCATCTTGAAAGCTTCAATCTCAGTTGGGGTAAAGGGGTTAGGTAGAGGTTGAGGGATGTTTTCTTCTTCTGCCGCCGGAGCTTGATCTTCCATGGCCTTCTTGATCCCTTCATCCTTGTTGATCTCCCCAGGTTCTTCTCTCTTTAGCTCTATCTTCAATAGCCAAGCATCCTTGTCTTCATTGTTGGAGGAGGGTGACGTCATGATGCTCTAGATCTGTCAGAAAAACAGCTCGGAACAAAGACAAAAGATTTTTGCATGATGCAGTGGTCAAAACCTTCGGGAGATTATATAATGAATTTTTACCGATCGAGAGAAGTATCGTGCAAGAAAACGGAGTCCGGAGAGCACACGAGGTGCCCATGAGGCAGGGGGCGCGCCCAGTAAGGTAGGGCGTGCCCTCCACCCTCGTGGACGCCTCGTGTCCTTCCCGGACTACTTCTTATTTTCCTATTTTCTTAAATATTCCAAAACGGAGAAAATTGTTATTAGAACTGTTTTGGAGTCGGTTTACTTACCGTACCACATACCTATTCCTTTTTGGAGTCTAAAACATTCTGGAAAGTGTCTCTTATGTATTCTTCAGGGGTTACGGTTTCAATAATATTAGTTTTAACATTTATAGGATTACCTGAGATATAGTGTTTGATTCTTTGACCGTTCACCACCTTCGGATTTGTGCCTTCGAAGTTGTTGATTTTTATGGCCCCAGAATGATAGACCTCCTCGATAACGTAAGGACCTTCCCATTTAGAGAGAAGTTTTCCTGCAAAAAAAATCTGAAACGAGAGTTGAAAAGCAAAACATAATCACCTACGTTAAACTCACGCTTTTGTATCCTTTTGTCATGCCATCTTATAACTTTTTCTTTAAACAATTTGGCATTCTCGTAGGCTTGGGTTCTCCATTCATCAAGTGAGCTAATGTCAAATAACCTCTTCTCACCGGCAAGTTTGAAATCATAATTGAGCTCTTTAATGGCCCAATATGCCTTATGTTCAAGTTCGAGAGGTAAGTGACATGCTTTTCCATAAACCCATTTTATATGGAGACATACCCATAGGATTCTTACATGCAGTTCTATAGGCCCATAATGCATCATCAAGTTTCTTGGACCAATTCTTTCTAGATCTATTAACAGTCTTTTGCAAAATTAATTTGAGCTCTCTATTGCTAAGTTCTACTTGACCACTAGACTGTGGGTGATACGGATATGCAATTCTATGATTAACATCATACTTAGCAAGCATTTTACGAAAAGCACCATGAATAAAATGTGAACCACCATCAGTCATGAGATATCTAGGGACTCCAAACCTCAGAAAAATAACTTCTTTAAGCATCTTCAAAGAAGTGTTATGATCAACACTACTAGTTGGAATAGCTTCTACCCACCTAGTAACATAATCAACAACAACTAAAATATGTGTATAACCATTAGAGGCAGGAAAAGGTCCCATATAATCAAAGCCCCAAACATCAAATGGTTCAATAACAAGATAATAATTCATAGGCATTTCTTGACGTCTACTAATATTACCAATTCTTTGACATTCATCACTAGACAAGACAAACTTACGGGCATCCTTGAAGAGAGTAGGCCAATAAAAACCGGATTGCAATACCTTATGTGCAGTTCTATCTCTAGCGTGGTGTCCTCCATATGACTCGGAGTGACACTTGCGTAGGATCTGTTTCTGTTCATGCTTAGGTACACAACGTCTAATAACACCATCTACTCCTTCTTTATAAAGGTGTGGGTCATCCCAGAAGTAATGTCTTAAATCATAAAAGAACTTTTTCTTTTACTGGTATGTGAAACTAGGCGTGGTATAATTTAGCAACAATGTAATTAGCATAATCAGCATACCAGGGAGCAGTACGAGAAGCATTTATGACTGCTAATTGTTCATCAGGAAAGCTATCATCAATAGGTAGTGGGTCATCAAGAACATTCTCTAACCTAGACAAGTTGTCTGCAACAGGGTTCTCAGCTCGCTTTCTATCAATAATATGCAAATCAAATTCTTGGAGCAAGAGAACCCATCTAATAAGTCTAGGTTTAGCATCTTTCTTTTCCATGAGATATTTAATAGCAACATGATCAGTGTGAATAGTTACTTTAGAATCAACAATATAAGGTCTAAACTTATCACAAGCAAATACAACTGCTAAGAATTCTTTTTCAGTAGCAGCATAATTTCTCTGGGCGGTGTCTAGAGTTTTACTAGCACATTGAATAAAATTTAGTTAATTATCAACTCTTTGTCCTAGAACAGCACCTACAGCATAATCACTAGCATCACACATAATTTCAAAGGGTAAATTCCAATCAGGTGGCTTAACAATAGGTGGAGAAATCAAAGCTTTCTTAAGTATTTCAAATTCTTCTACACAATCATCATCAAAGACAAAACGAATATCTTTTTGCAATAAATTAGTCAGAGGCCTAGAGATTTTAGAAAAGTCCTTAATGAACCTCCTATAAAAACCGACATGACCAAGAAAACTTCTTATACCTTTAATGTCCTTGGGACACGACATCTTTTCAATAGCATCAACCTTAGTTTTATAAACTTCAATACCTCTTTCAGAAATGTTATGCCCCAAGACAATGCCTTCATTAACCATAAAGTGGCACTTCTCCCAATTCAAAACAAGACTAGTATCTTCGCATCTCTGCAAAAATCGATCAAGGTTGCTCAAGCAATCATCAAAAGAGGATCCATAAATGGAGAAATTGTGACAGCCTGGTTTTTTCCCTCTTTTCTTTGTTTGATTTTCAGTTGAGTTGATTTTGAATTTGGAGTTTTGAATCATTTCATTTGGAATTAGCCACTTGGGTATCCCTTGATTTTCACCCAAGTGTTCCCTCTCCTCCTATAAACCATCATTTCACCCCTGGCCAACCCAACAATATTGCTTGGATATTTTTCTTAAATGAAAAATATTCATTTTTGCCTCCAAAACCCTAGCTAACTCCTTGAGCTCCAAAGCAACCCTAATTTCTCTTGCCCCAAAAATCCTGAAAAAATCCCAAATATTCTTTGGACCCTAGGGAACATTTCCGAGCAAAAATATTTCACCACTCTTTGGAGTATTTTGGCTATAGAAAATAAAATCATTTTTGGGCTGAAATGGTAGTTCCTACAGCAACTACCTTTTTACTAGCTCCAATGCAGCTGGTTTTCCCTGAGCTTATTTACCTTAGTAAGAGTCAGTAAAACCCCAAAGCTCAGCCCTTGAATCCCTGTGGTTTGACCATAGTAACTACCCAAAGTTTCTGTCCAGTAACTTAACCTCATCACCATTTTACTTCTACTGCACCTGGAACCAACCGAGCCATGGTAACACCTAAGTTTACTAAGGACTACACGGTAGACATCCTTGTTAGTGCGTAGGTGGCCTAATGTCACGGTCCACGCGGTGACCGCGTTCGTCCGAGCGTGTTGGCATGCCAAATGCGCGCTCTGCGCGTCGCCAACGCCTCTGTTGAGCGCGTGCTCGCTGCTCGGCCGGCCAGAGCGTGCCACCCCTCGCCACCATCCTCATCTCCATCCCCATAACTCCACCCTGCCGCTCGCTGACGCCGGAGCTCGCCGCAGCGAGCACGGGCACGGTCCGGCCAAGGGCACAGTGCGCGCGCATTGTGTTCATCTCTTTCCCCCTCGTTCCTGTGCTCGTCCGCACCCGCGTACAGTTGCTGCGTGACCTCCGTCGCCTTCTCCATCGCTCTCTGGCACCGTTCGTCGCCGGGCGCCGGGGACAGGTGTCCTCCGGCGGAGCCCGAGCCCTCCTCGACGCCCCACCTATAAAAGCCCCCCTCTGTAGCCTTCTGGAGCATCGCAACTCACTCCCACTTGCTCCTAGAGCCACTAGAAGCCGTAGCCGGGCCGGGCAGGCCGCGGGCTGCCGTCCCGGAGCCGAGCTCACCAGCGATCTCCTCTAGATCGTTCCCGCAGCTCAAACCTCTTCCAAGCCAAGGCGACCCTGCCAGGGCCTCCACCTCTCCTCTGTGAAGCTAACGCGCCTAGCTAGAACCCCTGGAGCCGCCCCAAGCCGCCGTCTTCTTCAACTCCGGTAACCTCCGCCCTCTGTCGCTGCTAGAGAGGACAAATCCGACGCCGTCCTGCCACCGTTAGCCACGCTACGGGTATGGGTAGGTGCGCAATAGTCTTTTCCATCGATCCTTCCCTCTCGTTTGCCTCCAAGAAGTCTCGTCGCCGGCGTGAGCTCCGGCGAAACGCCGCGCTCCTCTGTTTCCCTCTCCCCTCCCTCTTGCCTAACTAGCGGGGCCCGCTAGTCAGCCACTCACTACGCGCGCGAAGCGGTATGAGTGGTGGTGCCCCGGGAGATTACGCCTTCGACGTCACCCCCCCTCTGTTTTTATTTTCAAATTCATTTAAATTCCAGGAGACTTCAAAAGGCCATAACTTTTATTCTACAAGTCCAAATGCAGTGATTCTTTTTGCATCGTGTGTTGTGTCCAAAAATCTAACAGCACCCAAAAGATGGGGTTTTTCCTTGTTGTCTAGATTTTATGGCAATTTTCAGAAGGTTTCTTGATATTATCTTTTTGTGGTTTTGAATATTTTCAGAAGAGCCAGCTTGTCTTGAGGATCACCAGGAGCTTTGTGAACCTCATCAGTGCTAAGGCAAGCCAGAGTGACATTTTCATGGTGCCACTTCAATATTTATGATTTTCATACTTGAACTTATGAATATTGATGCATTTAAATTACTTACATAATAAATATATTCTGTTATATGCTTGTTATGTTAAAATACTTGAACTTCAGAATATTTGAAGTAAATATTGTTAGCAAGATAAGAAAAACTTAGTTGCAAGTGGTAAATAAATAATATGGTCATAGAGTTTGATGAGTAATTTAAATATTATTTTTGCATGAGGTATAATGATGATAATGCTAGAAATGGTTCAGATATAAGTAAAGAGAGGTTTTAACCAGAATAGTAACATGAGTTTATGATGGCTCCATGGGAGCATGGTTGGTGCAGTCTTTGCACGGTTATGTGATGCATATGTTAAGTGATGCATGGTATGGTAGTATGACACCGGTTATTTTCTTTTCACATTAAGTTGAACCTGATTAATAATTAAACTTGAACATGTTGTTGACCGGGTCGTGGTGCCGTTGAAACGAGTCTTTCCCAGTGTAACCACATTTGCCGGTATGGGACAACCTTAATGCATTTCATTGTCGTGCCTCTGGTCGGTGCCTCCATTTAGGGAAGGTCATGGGCGTGCTGTACCCTGGCTCGGTAGGCCACCATAACCTTGTGAGCCCATTGTTAAGTTAATTTTGGTACCGAATCCCAGAGTGGATCGTGGCCACGACGGTGGTCGAGGTGTCTGGAGGTAGACACAGGGACACCCAGGACTAGCCCGGTGGGGTCTGAGTCGGAAGGGCCGGGAGAGTGTCATGACAGTGAAATGGTTTCGTCGGAACGTTGTTGGTCCACCCGAATGGGAGTGCGAGGCCATGGGTTCCGTAGTGTGGGTACAGTGTACTAACCTCTGCAGAGTGTTTTTAATCTATCGATAGCCAAGTCCATGTTTACGGACACGCTCGAAAGTAAGGTAAACCATGGGTCAACACTTAATAAATATGCACACTAAATTGCACTAAGGATGGTAGTGAGGTCATCGTGTTGAGTGGCCATGAGTTGGTCGGGTTGTGATCGCCGTAAGGATCACGGGCCACGAGTTTGTCGGGTTGTGATCACCGTAAGGATCATGGGCCATGAGTTGGTCGGGTTGTGATCGCCGTAAGGATCACAAGTGTGTTTTGATATTATCATGTTTATTGGTCACATCTGGTAAGCAAGTCGGGAGAATGAGTACCTGTTGAGCATAGTCACAGCATGTTGAACATATGGTTGCATTGTTGTTTAATTGGATAAATATCATAATATTGTCTGTCATCATGTTTATGCTTATTGTGAGCTTGCAAGTACATTCAATGTACTGACCTGGCGTGTCATGCCAGATTTCAGGAAAGTCCCATTGGAAAGGAGTGCTGTCCGAGTCTAGACCGTGTCCACGTCAGTGTCCTTGTGCTATGAAGTCCCGCTACGACGTTGTTCCGCTGCCGACTAATTGTCATGATCGAGGCCCCTTTATGTTCACTAAATAATGTACATATTGTTCAGCTGCACCGTGTGTGCCGCTTGGCCTCGCTAACTGTTGTAAGATGAACTATGTTCCGCTAGCATGAATAAAGCGGTTGTTTTCTGTACCATGTTGTTGTGTGTTGGCAGAAGACAAGGTCTCTGGGCTGGCAATGCAAGGTAAACCGGTCGCTCTGAGCCGGGGTGCCGCAGAAATCATCCATGAATACCTCACAAATCTTTTCACAAAAGTCAGAGAATATAGCCATCATGCATGTTTGAAAGGTAGCAGGTGCATTACATAAACCAAAAGGCATACGACTATAAGCAAAAGTACCGAAAGGGCAAGTAAAAGTGGTCTTTGCTTGATCCTCAGCTGACACAGGTATTTGAGAGAAACCATAATAACCATCTAGAAAGCAAAAATGTGTATGTTTGGATAGTCTTTTTAGCATTTGATCAAAAAAAGGTAAAGGGTAATGATCTTTTTAGTAGCCTTATTAAATTTACGAAAATCAATTACCATCACTACAAAAAAAATACACTTCCGTGATGATAAGTTTTTGTCACAGTAGGTCATGTTTTTTGTCATGCATGTACATCCATGACAAATTTATGACCGAATCAAGATAGTCATACCTGTGCTGTCGTAGAAGTGTTCCATGACATTACCAAAATTATCATCACGAAAGTGTCCACTTCCATGATGATAAATCGCGTGTCACAGAAGTGCTTTCGTCAAGGGTGATCGACACGTGGCATCCATCATAACGGAATGCTGTTAAGCTATTAGGTTGGGTTTTGGATCCGATAACCCGTTAACAGCCCCGACCAATGGGGATTTTCCACGTGTAAAATCATCATTGGCAGGAGGAAACACGTGTCGGCTCATCGCTGGGACAGATGTCATACACTCATTGGACAGAAGGCGCCTATGATACGTTGACACATGGCACAGCTCAACCTGGCAGTCGGGTCAGGTTTGGCCGGGTCAACCTTTACCAGACCCATGCCCGATTACTCTGTCGGGTCTATCCTGCACCCATGACCCTGCCCATGGGTCTGGATTTAGACCCACGCCCGAACCCATCGGGTGACCCGACCCTATCGGGCACCCATCAGGTCTGACAAAATAAAATAATTTTATTTTTTATAGAAGACATAGACATTGTATTGTGCATGCAGCGTTCATTCCTAGTGACATGAACCAGCGGTCTCCATTTTATAGACGGGGCTCCCCCTCCCATGCGCTCAAACAGGCGAGGTGGGACTAAATGTTCAGCTTCTCTTTTATTTGCTGGACATGTGTACGCTACACAGGCTTCATCTTTTATGGGCTGAATGCATATGTGCAACGCTCTGTGCATGGGCCACTTGCTGAAGGTGAAAATGGGCCATACCAAGTGTGTGAATAACATACAGAATAGGCTTGGTGATGGCTGTGGTCGTAATGATTGTGCCTTGCTCTGTTTTGTGTGACTACTGCATATGAAAAATATAACAGGAAACAAATAGTTTATTAATTATTTATATTAATCGGGTGACCCATCGGGTAACCCACGGGCACAAACTTAAACCCATACCCTACCCATGACTAATCGGGTTACCCATGGGTAAGACCCATGGGCGAAGTCGACAACCCATACCCTATCCATTCAGGTCGGGTGCCCATGGATGCACGAACCCATGGGTCACATTGCCAGGTTGAGGCACAGCCCAGCAGAGGCCCATTCTTGTGAAAAGGCCGGCCCGTTTGACTTGGTCAAAAGGTGGCGGGCCGGCCCATGGAAAGCCTGTTAATGGCCTGTTCACATATAGCCCATTTACAGCCTGCTAACCCAAGGCCCGTTACGCCCTATTCGAATTAGGCCCAGTAGTGTGATCTGGGCCATCCAATATGATTCCAGCCCATTTTCACTTCTGGCCCATGACGTCTTTCGGCCCATATGAGGCCCTATGTAACTCTTGGCCTATTAACGGCCCGTGGTGAAACTGGCCCGTAATGAACAGTGTATCACTTTACACCCATTAATGGCTCGTGGTGAAACTGGCCCGTATAGAACAGTGTATCACTTTATACCCATTAACGGCCCGTTATTCCGTTGGGCCGTTTCCAGCCTATGTTATCTTTCAGCCTTCTTAGAGCCCATTTATTCTTGGGCTCATTTCCAGCATTCATTTACTTACGCCCCGTTACTGCCATTTTCTGCTTGTGGGCCAAATTCAGCCCGTGGTTACAGTCGGCCCGTTTGTGGTCTGTTAATACGTTGGGCCGTTTTCATAGCGTCATTAAATATGGCCTATTAACGATGGCCCATTATGGTCGGCCCATGAATGGACGATTCCAACTCTAGCCCGTTTACGGCCAGAATGCGGTCTATTTGGCCCATGTTTGGCCAATCGATCATATGGCCCGTATAAGGCCCATTGATGATACGGCCCGTAGAAGGCCCATTGTTTCTACGACCCGTAGAAGGCCCATTGTTTCTACCGTAGAAGGCCCACTATTTATACGGCCCGTAGAAGGCCCACTGTTTCTATGGCCCGTAGGTCCAGTGTCACTACAGTAAATATTAGCCCATGGTTATTGTGGCCTAGTTTTAAAAAATAGGTTATTGCAGCCACTAGCAAACCGCAGAAAAAGAACTGCACTGACTACAAGCAAGCAAATAAACAAGACAACAAGGAAATAAATAAGCAAGCAACTTACACTAGGCTATCATGGCTATTACACATATTACATCCACTGGGCATCAAAGTTCGCCACCAGTGCAAATATAGGAAACACAACAGCATATAAACGCCACAGTAAAACAAGTCCAGAACTGAAACCACTTCAGAAGAGCTCAAGAAACAATATCCTGGGTACCCATAATGCTGGCAAGATGCTTAGAAAGCTTATTAACTTTCTCTTGTTTGGCGCTTAAGTCCTCCAGCGCTTGCTGTTGCACCAGAAAGTATGCATCTGAATTCTGCAGGGACTTCCTCAGTCCTTCGGCTGCCTGTCGCATAACATCTGATCGATGTCTTTCAACTTGAATTTGAGACTCAAGAAGCTGAACTGATTCAGGCAACGAGTTCGAAGAGCTGGTGCCAGCAGTGGTAGCCAGTAACTCGAACACTACATCAAGACATGACTTTGGGGTTGTCTCACTATCTTCAATATAGTTTTTATCAGCTTTTTTGGAGACCAACAGGGATGTCTCACTCTCTTGAACCTTATCTGCATTACTTCCTTTACCATTGCATAACAGGGTACTCTTCTCCAATATTTTATCTGCGTTCTAAAAGAGAAACAAACAAGCACATCTCAGGTTTACAATGTAGTATGTGAAACTCATTTCGGTAAACCAGTTAAGTAGTAAGGTGGACAGGATAACAGCATGAAAGAAACATATATCCATGTAGTATGGTCACTGTATGGTCTATATCATTCTAGTTTATGTTGCCAAATCAAGATAGATACAGTTCGAATCATATCTATTTAAGACAAAGCAGCATAGACAGAATATAAGTGTGGGAAACTACATAGCAATAACAACACTTGTAATGTGCATGGCATGAGAACATAACTGTTTATTCAATTGAAACTGAAATCAACATAGAGCAAGTTACAATAGCAAACAACCAAACACGTTGAAGAAACAGGTTTAAAACATACCTGTTGCGCCATTGGAGTTTCAATTGCATCCTTCAAATTTGAAATTGGTTGGTATCAGTAAATACAGTGATGCAAGAGCAAAGTAGTATGAACCATAGGTACGGAACCTAACCTGAGAACAATTCTTCTTCTGCTTTAAGCATTGACTTCAGGTTCAAGGTGGTGGTCCTCATGATTTGGGCACTGTAGTTGCCTTACTAACTGCTCATGTTTGGGTGCTCTGTGGTGGAGACGGTGCCGTGTCAATGGGAACTGGGTGTCTATCTGCTGGGGTTGGGGTTGGAAGGGGTGTAGCTGGTTCTCTGTCCAACTGGGTAGGGGTACTATCTGCATGAGTGTGGGTTATGTGTGTGGGGCTGGTTCTTGGGCAAGTACAGCCGTGGTTCTATCTGCATCGACAGGTAGCACAATCATTTCTGAAGACCGTGTTTTTACTCCCACAGATACTTCCATCACTCCCTCCAATTGAAATGGCTGATAAACAAGAAAAGTAATTGAATGTACAGACATTGTAAGATAGATAGGTGCAATGTATAGTAGGGAAGAAAATAGGGCATGAAATAATTCACATTTATGTTGTCTAAGCAAACAGAATAGCAGGACATAATTTCACATATATGATGGCTAATTAAACAGGATAGCACGACACAATTTTACATGTATGATGGCTAACTAAACATGATAGAATGACATACTTCAAAATATGATGACTATGTAAACATGATGACATGATATAACTATACGATGTGTCTATTAAAGTGGTTGGCATGCCATAAATCACAAACATGCCGTCGATGGAAACATGATGGCATGATATAATTCACGGATAGAATGACATAATTTAAAATATGATGACTATGTAAACATGATGAGATGATATAACTATATGATGTCTTTAGAAAATGGGCTGGCATGCCATAATTCAGATATATGATGTCTATGTAAACATCATGGCATGACATAATTCAAATATATGATTTATATACTAAGGAAGTGAGCAGAGGGCAATCACATATATGATGTGTCAACTAAGGAGATGGCATTCAATATTGTGTATATGATGTAAAAACTAAGCATTGCAATACAACATATGCATTATATGAGTAATATAACCGTGCCAAGTTTGAGCATACACCTCAGGGGGATAATAGGACTGGTCATCTGCCTCTTAATCCTCCTCTGAAGAGCTATCTGTAACCAGCAAGATATCTGCTTCTGCAGGTAGCATTGTCTGCTTCAGTAGGTAGCATTGTCTGCTCTGAAGACCTTGTTTTCACTCCAGATTTCTCCATCACCAATTCAAATGGCTGATGCACAGGAAGAGCAGTTGAATATACAAACATTGTCGACAAAAGCAATGAGAAATACAAAAGAAGGACGACATGATATAATTCACATATATGACGCTTGCCTAAACAACATGGCATTGCATAATTCACATACATAATGCCTTGCAACAAGATAACATTGCATAATTCACATATATAATGTCTTGCAACAAGATGGCATTGCATAATTCACATATATGGTAATTAGACACTAAACAGGTGGCATTCACACAAAGCATGTCTAAACTAAGAAAATGACATAGCAATGCAAGATACCATACGCACGATATGAGCAACATAACCCTGCCAAGTTAGTGCATGCACCTCGGGGGGGGGGATATGACTGGTCATCTGTCTCTGAATCCTCCTCTGAGGAGCTATCGGTAACCAGCAAGACATGCACTTCCTCAGATAGCATTGTCTGCTCTGAAGACCTTGTTTCCACTCTAGATTTTTCCATGACCGTGCCGAATGGCTGATGCACAGGAAGAGTAATTGAATGTACTAAAATTGTTGACAATTAAAAAATGATGGCATGATATAATTCACATATAAGATGACTGGCTAACCAGGGTGGCATTGCAAAATTCACATATATGATGCCTGTCTAGACAAGATGGCATTGCATGATTCACATATACGATAAAGAAACTAAACAGATGGCATAGACACAAAGCATGTCTAAACTAAGCAGATGACATCTTTAATGTATACAGTAAGCAATGCAAGGCACCATATGCATGATATTACCAACATCAGCATGCTAAGTTAGAGCGAAGACCTCATGGAGTAAATAGAAGTGGTCTTCTCCTTTTGAATCCCCCTCAGAACAGTTATCTTCCTCTTGATTACAATCCGAAATGGGTGGAGGGGGGGCTGCCTTTGTGCCCACCATGGAACGACATCTGCATGAAATTTTATTGCCACACAAGGCTCATCTCTTTTGCTCTACATGATCAGTTCCATTGTGTACAATAACTGGCATGCATAGGAATAAAACATAGTGAGATTGTGTAAGAAGTGCATGCACAAATCCAGAGTGATGGTAGCAAACTGTGGATAGACCCAAAACCAATGATAGCAGGCAGATAATAGCTTTAGTTAAAAAATACAGATAATGGCTCCTTTAATGTTTGTTTGCACCCAACATGAAACTCATAGTAGACACCGGAGATTAACCAGATAGTAGACAGATAGTACTGATTGCTGCCCCAATATGTACCTCACAACCATTTAAAAGCTCAAGTTTCAGCATTAGTTTGGACCTGACTCGGAGTCTAATAGGTGAACACGACAATAATGTAGCATGCCATCATATTAGCGACGCATAACATAAGCAGACACGAAAGAGTGAAACCTCTCTTGCGGACCCGTGTAGTCCTCAAGGTCATCTTCTCAGTTGATGATGGTAATGCAGTTGTTGTGGCTGCCGGCGGCGGGGAAGAAGATCTGAGGCGGCGAAAGACAGTCTGGAGAGCGGATCCCTGCTGTGGTGAACCCTTCCGCCGTTGGAGCAGCTGAGCTGGGGTGGAACACAGCGCCGCAGGAGCAGGACAAACCACACAAGGTTTTCTTTGACACATATCTGTAACAGAAGTAACTGAGTAAGGGCTTGTTTGAATTTGAGGATTCTAACAATGCAGGGATAGGAAATAGACAGGAATAGGATAGGAATGCACGTGCAAAACAGAGAATTTAAAAACATAGAATTTCTGCCAATCTGGGTGTTTGATTCACAACAATTGGAAGATCACAGGATGCAAAAAAGCATGGTGAGATTAAGTCAAACCACAAGAAAATGTACGGTTATAATGCTATTATGCTACTATCTCTTAGTCTTGTGCTTGATGAATAGGAATATGAAAAGGAGGAGAAGTGGAAATTAGAATTCCTATGGTTTTTCTTTCAAGGAGACACTAAAGGAACAAATCCTACAGTTTTCCTTTGCTCCATTCCTTTGCACCAAATTCATGAAAAGTAGTACCATAGGAAACTTTCCAATTCCTATGTTTTTCATTCACTTTTCCTTTCAAGCACTGGCGATTCTAGTAGGCAGGCTTGAGCAAGGAAAATCCTACACTAAAAAAATGTTTTTGTGCTACTTCTATTACTTTGGACCAAGGCCACTGCCATACTAGCTCAACTCCCAGGCCCATCGACAAATGCACAGCTCAAATGCACAGAGATAAATAATGATGGCGTTCAAGAGAGTCCATCATGGATAGCTAAGTTGCCTGGTACCTCACTGCTTGTCATATAGTAGGATAAAATAATCGTATTTCCCGTTACTACGAGTGCTCAGTGGACAATATATATAACATGTAGAGTAAAAAAGAGATGAAACAAGTGTACAACCTCTTTGGCGAAGCCATGTCGATCTCAGTGTGATTGGGTTGGCCGGTGAGGATGCTCCGGCTGACTTTGCTGTCGGAGGAGGGGAAGAAGATCTTAGGCGTCTGGAGATGGAGCCCGAGGTACTGCTCCGCTGTGATGGAGGGTTTCGTCGTTGGAGCAGCTTCGGTGAGTTGTACGACGCCGAGGCTGAAGCAGGACAAGAGAGACAACAAACAACGTTAACCTGAGTGGAATTCTAATAGCATCTCCAATACATGACGTAAAATACATAACCACAAAGTGCTAGATGTAAAATACATCAGCCGCTCATCTCTGAACTTAACTGTCGAAACTGAACTTAACTGTCGAAACTGAACTTAATTGTTGAAACTGAACTTAACTGTTGAAACTGAATTTTGCTGTCGAAACTGAATTTTGCTGTCGAAACTGAACGCACTAGCAAGATGAGGCTACACGTCGGTCGACTGACTTTTTCATCTTTGGTCAGTCGATTTTGCAGCCGTTGGATACAAAATCAAGGGCCCGCGGTTCATCTTCAACCTCCACCCCCCTGAGCCGCCAGCCACCACCGGCCAAACAGCAGCCCCCCGCCGCCCGCGACTGGCGGTGCGCCGCCCCGCCCGCCTCGAAAACACTCCCCATCGTCGGTCCGCCGCCGCCCCGGCCATCCCTCTAGCCCCCCCGTGCCGAGCTTTTTCTTTGGCGATCCCCACGCCACCGCCCCGCCAACGCCCCGCCACCGCCGGCGACCATCGCCCCCATCCTGAACCCTAAGATAGATATTGGGGTACCTCTCCAGCGAGGCCCCCTCCCCGTTGCGGCTGGTTCTTCCTTCACCCCGGCGAGCCCACCCCTTGAAAATCGACTGACCCAAAAGTCGATTCAATCGACTGAAGTGTAGCCAAACCGGAGCAGCATCGCAAGCAAGAGCAAGAGCGAGAGCAGCAATGCGAGCAAGAGCAATAGCAAGAGCAGACCAGGCAGGGGACCGAGAGCAAGAGCAGAGCAGCAGTGCGAGCGAGAGCTAAAGCAGCAGCAGCTCCTACTGATGTGGACGTGCCGCCGAGGGAGCGACACCGTGGAGGAAGTGGCCGGCAATGCCGCCGTGGATGGAGCCGCGCCATGTCGGCTCGGGATCGAGCGCCGGCAGCACCGTGAGATTGAATCAAGAAGAAAATGCGGCGATTACTGTACAACCTCTTTGGTGGCGCCGATTAGGTCGCAGCTTCATCCAAGGAAACGGTGATGATGATGCTCTTCCGGTGGTGCAGGTGAAGATGGCCGTGTGGGAATGGAGGTGGCGCGAAAGACAAGGGGAACGTCGGGGCAGCTCCTTGGAGGTGGAGGACGGGGTGGCTAAACCGGTGGGACGATGAGATCGACGACGGATCCTCATCCGGTACAATGGATGAGGGACATCAAGGTGTTGCTGTGGACAACATCGTCGGGGAAGAGGCTCCGACTGGGTGGCGGACGGAGCAAGGTGTGGGGTTTCGTCGCGGGTTTTCGCGGCCTTGGTGTACAAATGGGTGGGCGGATGGGATGGCAGTGGGGAACCATGGCTTAGAGACGCGCTTGTCCAAAATGTGGGGTAAGTAACAAAAGTACCCCCCACCTATTTGAGGCGGTTCTTTCGGTTCAGGGGTACCACGGGCATTTCATGTGTTGGATTTCACAGGAGGTGGGAGTTTTCGCGCGCGTTGTAATTTCGGAATGGCAAGGCGCAGGTTGAGATGGAGGGAGTTGTCGGAGCACAATGAGACAAAGATATATCTTAAATATTTCGGGCTAACAAGGCGCGGGTTGAAGAGGCGGGAGTTTCGCAGCACGATAGACAGAGACGCTAGCTTCAATTTTCGGCATAACAAGGCGCGGCTTGAAATTTCGAAAGAACAAGCTTAACGTGTACCCCAAAAAAAGACAATTTGCATCTCAACACGCACAACACACACACAAACACCATTTAGACTATAGTAAGGTACACGTGCATTGCACGCATGAGATTTGGCAACCAAATTATGAATAAATACCACATTATAGCATGCAAGCTTTGAGTCATATATGCATGATGTAGATGTTCGTTTAATTCTTATAGTTCATTTCATTCAAAATCATCTAGTTTTTATAAGAAAGCTAATCTATTTTAAGATTCATGGAATTGTGCGTTGTAAGACATAAAGTAAAAACAAATAATGGCAAATCATGTAGAAAAACATTTGGGCAATTCTGATACGGAAGATTCTAGAATGAATAAGAAGTGCTTGTGTTTTGATGTTTGTGCATTATGCTTAAGTTCAACCATGGAGTCTTCTAGATTATACATGTGGCGAAATCTGGTGGAATCTAGATGATATCCAATGGCCAATAGTGCTCAAATTTGCCATCTTTGGACCATCGGATTCGCCTCATCCAACGACCATCTTTCAAAGTTAAAGTTACACGCACACAATATAAAAATATAATATATATATATATATATATATATATATATATATATATATAGGGGTATAGATATAGATATGTGATGCGAAAGCCACCCATCATGTCCAATTAGAATAGTGTGTCCATGCATGGATGCGACGTGGGCAAATGATGTCTGCCATCGGTATCTCAAATTCAAATCAGTCTGACCTTGTTCAATGTGTATACATTACAACATGCTCGTTTCCAAACCACACCGTGCAGATCTCCGTTATATTCATGCATGCATGGGTTTCAAACATCAGGATCTCTTATTCAAATATTTGAATTCAACTTTACATTGATTATGACCACACCTATTCTTTTACACCCACACACTAGTCTTCTCTTTATAATTGTACCACTAACTTTCTCTCGTGCATGCATGCACACACACTACCAGTCGGCATTATCCATCACAGGCATGCAATCTTTTTCTTCAGGCCGGTCTCCCATGAAGGCACACACTATCACGCCCAATATGCGACCCTATCCAAAAGGAACTCGAAGGTCTCACCAAGGATAGACCCGCATATTGAAACGCTTTTGCAAGGTGGATATCATTACATCAACATTACATAATAGATGGGGATACATACATAAGGCATACAATGTCACTCGAATACAACATCACAATACATAAGAGCAACATCCGACTATGGATGAAACATAAACAGAAACTCAAACGGCATCCACCCTGCTAGCCCAGGCTGCCGACCTGGAACCTATCCCCTGATCGAAGAAGCAGAAGAAGAACTCAACGCAAGCAAGCATCGCTCTCACATCATGATCATCGCACAACCTGTACCTGCAACTGTTGTTGTAGTAATCTGTGAGCCACGAGGACTCAGCAATCCCATTACCATGGGTATCAAGACTAGCAAAGCTTAAAGGGAAAAGAAGGGGTAAAGTGGTGAGGCTGCAGCAGCGACTAAGCATATATGGTGGCTAACATACGCAAATAAGAGCGAGAAGAGAGCAAAAGGAACGGTCATCAACTAGCAATGATCAAGAAGTGATCCTGAACTCCTACTTACGTCAATCATAACCTAGAAACCATGTTCACTTCCCGGACTCCGCCGAAAAGAGACCATCACGGCTACCCATGCGGTTGATGTGTTTTCATTCGGATCTGGTGTCAAGTTATCTACAACCGGACATTAACAAATTCCCATCTGCCTATAACCGCAGGCATGGCTTTCGAAAGATTATACCCTGCAGGGGTGTCCCAACTTAGCCCATGACAAGCTCTTGCGATCAACGAAGGAATAGACCTTCTCCCAGGAAGACCCGATCAGACTCGGAATCCTGGTTTACAAGACATTTCGACAATGGTAAAACAAGACCAGCAAAGCCGCCCGATGCGCCGACAATCCCGATAGGAGCTGCACATATCTCATTCTCAGGGCAACACCGGATAGGTCAGCCTACGAGTAAAACCAACCCTCGAGTTGCCCCGAGGTGGCCCCGCAGTCTGCCCGGTTCGGACCAACACTTAGACAAGCACTGGCCCGGGGGGGGGGGGGGCTAAAATAAAGATGACCCTTGGGTTGGCCTACCCAAGGGAAAGGGTAGGTGGTGGTGAGGCAAATGGTAAAACCAAGGTTGGGCCTTGCTGGAGGAGTTTTATTCAAAGCGAACTGTCAAGGGGGTCCCATAAATCACCCGACCGCGTAAGGAATGCAAAATCCGGGAACATAACACTGGTATGACGGAAACTAGGGCGGCAAGAGTGGAACAAAACACTAGGCAAAAGGCCGAGTCTTCCACCCTTTACCAAGTATATAGATGCATTAATAATATAAGAGATATTGTGATATCCCAACCAAAATCCTGTCCACCATGGAGAAATCTTCAACTTCACCTGCAGCTAACAACGCTATAAGAGGGCTGAGCAAAGCGGTAACATAGCCAAACAACAGTTTGCGTAGGAAAGGTGTCAAAGGTTAGAGGTTCATGGCAATTTGGGATGGCTTGATAAACAGGTGATAGGTAGCGCATCATAGCGATAGAACGAAACAACTAGCATAGCAATGATAGTAGTGAGATCCAGGGTAGCGGTCATCTTGCCTGAAATCCCGCAAGGAAGAAGAACGATTCCATGAAGAAGACGAACGGATGAAGCCGAACCAAGCGTAGATGAACGAATCCTCATGATCGCAACGAAACAGGAACTATCGAAAAGAAGCACACAACATAGGTAAACACACCACACATGAACATGACATGATGCACAATGCAAGTATGATGCAATACAAGGCTACATGAAGCTACTCATGGCAAGAGATGATGCAAACAAGAGCAACACATCAAGGCAAGTTTAAATGAGGCCGGGAACAACATATAACAATTCCGGTAAGTCCTCATATGCATATTTCGAAATTGGTCCAGATCTGAATAAACCTTATGTTCAAGTTGTTAAACAGCAAGTTAAGATGCACAAGGATGATCTACACAAGATTCTAGTCAAGTTACATATAAAGTTCATTTAGTTCGGAGCTACGGCCTAGAAGATATGAGCAAAACAAGACAAACATGACATTGATGCAAAATGCACTCAAACATCAAGCAAACACCCCAAAACAAGGATGCAACATGATAATATGAAACTACATGCAATTCTAAGCAAGTTTCATATAGAGCACACTCAAAACGGAGCAACGGTTCAAACACATACACTCCATACAAGTTTAAAGGACAAGCTGTCCAAATCAGCAACTAGGCATATTCCAAGCGCCAAAACAACATGCTACAGCATCTCAACCTAAAAACAAAATACATGGGCATGATGTACAGGCAAAGCATAACAAAACATGAACACTGAGCTATCTCTAGAAATCACTAGAACATGCTCAAACACACATGCTAAGATTGCAAGTAATAACAATTCCAGACTTTGCAGAAAATAACATCACGATGCAATGTTTAGAGCTACAAAACAACATGTTA
Organism: Triticum aestivum; assembly: GCF_018294505.1. Taxonomy (NCBI): domain Eukaryota; kingdom Viridiplantae; phylum Streptophyta; class Magnoliopsida; order Poales; family Poaceae; genus Triticum; species Triticum aestivum. The sequence continues at coordinate 591,217,632 of NC_057798.1, read as the reverse complement.
CAGGAACTTATCATGGCAAACAAAGGCATGGCATGAATCTACTAAATGCATAGGTCAAATGTCCTTTACTGACCATAAGCCAAAAGGATCAGAAAATATGATGGCAACCACGTAAACATAGCAAGTTATATTACAGATTCAAACACGGCAGAAACAAAATTATGAAGGCATGTTGATGAGCTTGTGCAACTCACTACAGAGCAATACATGGCATGTCAAGGCAACCAACAGTAAGAAGGCATGTTTGTGAATCTAAGCATGGCAAGAGAAAGTCCATAGGGTGCATGGAACACTAGCAAAACACATGGGAACAAGTGAACTTAATGTTAACAGGCTGCCAGCAACATTATGAAGCAACTTTGGAGCAAGATATGAACAAGCTACAACAAGCTATAAATGCAACCAGGGGCATGGATGGATAGGGCATAACATGTAGATCAAAACATGTTTATAGAACACCTCCAGATTATGCATAAAATAATTAGTAGGAGCAGGTTTATATGGCATCACGAAATAACAGATTCAGCCTAGCAAAACAGCAACATCATGTGCACTACTTAACAAGCTCGATACACTCACCACAAGTCATTTCATGACAATATAAGCATAGCATCATCAAGAAGACATGTTTATGTAATCAACCAAGGCAAGAACAAGTCCATAGCATGCAAGGATCAACTATAGAAACCTTGGCTAAATTGAATAACATGTAAATAATCTGCCAGGAAACATTTTGAAGCAAAAGTAGAGCACGAAAATGACATGCTAGGCTACTCCATAATTGCAACCAAGGGCATGAGTGTATATACAAAAACCACACGTTCAAAACACTCTTACTGAAGTATCTCAAAATATGCATGAATAACTCTGTAGCATCATGTTTACATGGCATCAAAATAACAGTAGAACAGGGACAAACAGCAACATCACGATGCCTAGTTTGCATGCTTGTGCTAGTCACCACATTGATCACAAAAATACATGGTAAGCACCTCTATAAATAAGACATAACATAGATCAAAACACATGAAGACATCAACCTCATAGGATGCACACATCAATCATTGCAAAAATGACAAAAGAGCTCGTTCTGATAACAGACAGCAGAAAACATCATGAAGCACTCTTACAACGATGATTCAGGCATCAAGATGACCTCAAATGAATATGACGCAATGGAATGAAATGATATACTCGTTGATACGAACAATTTGACATATTACACGCACGAAACGGAGCTACGGATGCAAAGATATGATAGCATGAACATGGCATGAAAATTACAGCAATCCGGGACTTGGTGAAAATATACCCTCCGAAAAGTCAACTCGGGACGGAGATATCCGGGACGCGGGGATCCCGTTTGGTTCAACTCCTGGTGGATCTCGTCCATCTTCGTGGATCTGGCCGGAGATAACTCCGGCGAGGGGCGGGGCGGCTCCGGCGAGCTCCTGGCGGCGTGGATCCGGAGGCCGGGGACGCGGGCGCGACGGAGCCGGCGAGGAGGAGCTCGGCCGCGGCAGGGGAGGTCGGCGGAGGCGGCACGGGGTGAGGCGGCGGCACAGGGTGAGGCGGCGGCGGGGGGCCGGAGCGCACCCGACCGGCGGCGGCGCGGGCGGGACACCGATGGCAGGGCGGAGGCCACGGCGACCTCCGGCGGGTCGGGCGGGACGGGGAGGGCGCGGGCCGGGCGCGGCAGAGGAGCGGGAGGCCACCGGCGGTGGCGGATGGCGGCGAAGTCGGCGGTGCACGGCGCGGAGGCGCGCCGGCAAGGTGCCGCGGCGAGGCGCGGGGCGGCGCCTGGACGGAGGCGGCGAACGGCGGCGATGGGTGCAGGCGGAGGAGCGCCCGGGCAGCGGCGACGCGGATCGGGCCCGCGCGGGCCCCCGATGGGCTCCGCGGGCCGCGGCAGCGGGGAGGGCGCGGGTGCCATGTGGCGCACTGCGATTCGGCGGGGGCGGCGGCGCGGACACGTCTGGTCGCCGGGCGGACATGTCCGGCGGCGCGGAAGGGATGGATCTAGGGTTTCAGGCGATTTGATCCGCGAATTTCGGGGGAGGGGGCTATAAATAGATTTCTGGGAGCTAGGAGAGTCCAAATGAGGAGCGGTTTTCGCCCACACGATCGTGATCGAACGACCAAGAGCATGGAGGGGAGTTAGATGGGTTTTGGGCTACTTTGGAAGGGGTGTTGGGCTGCAAGACAAAAGAGGCCTTTACGGTTACCCGGTTAACCGTTGGAGTACCAAACGACCTCCAAATGGCACGAAACTTGACAGGCGAACTACCGGTGGTATACCAAGGCCACTTGGCAAGCCTCGGGCCATTCCGAGAAAGTTTAACACCCGCTCACAATGAGAGATGAAAGGGGAACGCCGGAGGGCATAGGAGCGCCGGATTGCAGAACGGACAACGGGGAAAATGCTCGGATGCATGAAACGAACACGTATGCAAAATGAAATGCACATGATGACATGATAAAATGCAACACACAAGCAAATGACATGGCAACAATGGCGAATAACTGGCAGACACCTGGCGCATCGGATCCGGGGCGTTACAACACTCCTACACCCACATTAAATATATATCCAACGTCCCCCTCTCATCATCCATGTCTTCCGCTTCATCTCTCAGACGCGTGCACAATGGCGAAGACAGGGGGCAGTAAGGGCCCTGCCCCCCTAACATCACTATATATCGAGGCTAATATGAATGTGATCATTAGACAATTGCTGCTAAAAAAGGTTTAATTTCATGAATTGACCCTCCTCGTAAAGGATTAGCAATGCTTGGCCCCCTAGCTCATTTATTTTTCATGGCTCCGCCACTGTGTGCAACAGCGCACGTGTTCGCCCTCTCTCTCTAAATATCGATCTCGCACTTGTGCATTCCTTCATAGTCTCCCTCCACTCGGCCCCTCGCACCATCTTCTAGCCCCCACTGGATTTTGCCACATGGACAATCTAGCAGACTCCATGGTTGAACTTAAGCATAATGCACAAACCTCAAAACAACAGTGGTTCTCTTTTGTTCTAGAATCTTCCGTATCATAACTGCCCAAACTTTTTTCTAGTTGAATTGCCATTATTTGTTTTTACTTTATGCTTTACAACGCACAATTCCATGAATCATAAAATAGATTAAGGGCTTCTTTGATTCAAAGGATTCTCAAAGGAATTTTGGAGGATTCTAATCATTAGGAATTTTTCCTATCTTGGTTGTCTGATTTGTAGGATTGTAAACCATAGGAATTTTTTCATATGATTCATTTGCACTAGATTTCATAGGAAACATCCCATCCACTCAAACCTCTTTGAAAGAATTCTGCGTTTTTTCCATGCATAATCAAACACTCGTACAATCCTGTAGGATTCAAGACGACATTCCACTATAATCCCATGTTTTTCCTATTCCCGCGTTCTTAGCTTTTTTATAAAAACTAAGAGGGTTCTTGGATCCAAGGGACTTATTTTAGTCTGACTAAAAATAGTCTCTTTAAGAGACTAAAGTTCCAAGCACCCCTGACTAAAGAGGGGCTAAAACTAGTGTTAGGACTAAATTTTTTTAGTCAGGGCTACCCCTACTAAAATGTGGATTAGTCCTCTCTCTCCTCATTTAACTCCTCTCCTTCAACACGGGCGAGTTCTGGATTGGGGGTTTGGAGGATAATAAATGCTCATTAACTTGATTTTAGTCTCCTTAGTATTTGGATCCAAGCATGGATGAGGCTAGCATGTTTTAGTCTCACTACTTTTAGTCATGGGACTAAAACGTATCCAAGCACCCTCTAATTGATTTTGAATGAGATGAACTATAAGAATTAAACGAAGGGCTACATCAGGCATATATGACTCAGAGATTACATGCTATAGTGTGGTATTTATTCATAATTTGGTTGCAAATTCTGATGCATGCAATGCATGTGTACCTTACTAGTACTTCGAGTATGTGCAAAACACGTAAATTAGAATACCAATGGCACGCTTCACAGTGTCTCTCTTACAGTTCATGAAGCCACGTGGCACATGTGGAGGCGTTGTCGCGACCTCCTTGCATGGATTGATCACAGTGACGTGCTGCTGGTTCCAGAAAAATGTACTCGTCCTCCTTGAGCCATACTGGCGGTACATGCACGAAGCGAAGATGTGCACGCACGCCACGCACGCACTCATTCCCTCGCACGCACACGCGAGTACATGGGTGAACGCAATTTTGTACCAAGATCCACCCCATGTGATAATTTAACGCCTGTAAAGTCGTTCACTTCATTGATGGTCAATTAATACAGCGCATGCAAATTGAGTGGATGTGAGGGCGGAAGAAAGACATTATTACTCCACTGCATGCATGCGAGTAGTTAAATCGTGGGTTGCTAGTAGTACTTCCACTGGTCTCCTTCGTATTTTGTGCCAATTTTTGACAGTAACATAATATTTACGCATTTGAGCAGTGTAGTACTTGAAATTTATGTTCCGCTAAACTCATCGGGAGCCGTTTCGGGCCTCGAAACCAAAACCATCAATTAATCTTTACCTTGTTCCCATCACATTTGAAAGCCTTCTCACACCTACTAGTACGTACCAAACCTGAACGTGTTCCCACTATGCAGGTATTAGTACTAGTGCTAGTACTTAGGTTATAAAAAGGGGAACTACCTAACCAAAAATTAGTCTACCTTTCCTCCTCATAAGTGCTTCTTCTTCGTCCACCATTGCCATGGCCGGTGAGCAGAGCTCTAGGCCGAGAACTACTTGTAACAAGGGAGCGGCAACGAAGGCTGTGGAAAAAAAGAGAGGGATCGCCACCATGCAGAGACCTCGAAAGATATCTCACGGGTAGGCGATGGCTCCTAGGAGCGCCCTAGCCACGAAGGCGAACATGCCGAGCCGGCGGAGCTGGAGTCGTTATCCCTCGACGGCATGCCCGGTCAGCTCAATAAGCACATCAATAAGCAGAAGGAGTTCATCCAAGGCTTGATGGAGTTGCTGAAGGAGAGCCTCGATGACATGCCCACTGAGCTCAATTAGTAGGGGGAGTTGACCACCGGCTTGGTGATGCTACTGAAGAAGAGCATTGCCTCGAAGAAGAAGGCGATAGGCGAAATCCTGCGACTTCAGGAGGACAAGGCGAAGTTCTGCCGTGAGATCGACCTGTTGAAGGAGAAGAACGCCGACTGGAAGAAGCTGGATGAGAATAGTAGTTCCTCGATGAAGATGCTGCATGCCCTCGTCATGGAACAGAAGGAGGAGTTGGCGAAGCTCCACATCAAGCACCCGGCTGCTGTCAAGGTATGTAATGCGGCCATGGAACAGATGATGAAGGCCCGCGTCGAGAAATCCCGCGTCATGGATAGAATGAAGAAGATGACAGAGACGCGCAAGGAGATGGAGGTTGTGGAGGCGATGAAGAAGCAGTTACGACTCCGCGGCGAATTAGATCATTTGGGGTGATAATCTTCCTTCTTCTTTTGCTGCTGTGTTTCATCTTTTGCTTCGGGTGTTTCGCCGCACATGTCACGTTCTCTGCGAGGCATGAATAGAACAACGTTTTTTTGAGGGAATGAATAGAACAATGCTAACAATGAGATGACTAGCAAATTAGATCATTTTTATCGCCATATGGCACTGGGCTGCTGTGTTTCATGCTCCTCCGTCGCAGTACTACTCCAGTGGAAAACTTGAGTATACCGCACGGTTCTTTGCTCCTCCTCGATCAGGTCGTCGGCGCATTTATACGAGCAGTCAAATCACAAGGCCCCGCCTTCTAGCAGCAATGAGCCATCAAATCACAAAGGCCCTCGCCTCTCGTGAAACCGATCAAGCTAGACTGCCCCGCCCTCTAGCCTTTTAAAAAATGTATACTTTTGTACAACAGTAGTATCGATGGATTGCGCCATGGAGCAAAACTTGAAATTAAAAAAAAGGTGGTACATATAGAGAGCGCTCGTCGCCAAATTATGCATATAATACTATTAAAAAGTCTAGTCACAATAATGGTGTCTAGCACGACCCACCCCTCAAATAAAACTAAGCCCCTGGAATTCTTTGACAAAACTAAGCACCCTGAAATTCTTTGACAACTAAACTGCTAGCTATATGGTGTTGGCCATATATATTGTACGTATGTAATGTGAAGAAACGAGTGGTAGTACTATACCAACTAAAAGATGAAATGTAATAAATACTAGTATGTACATAGTGAAGATTTAAAGTAACAAGAAGAAACATAACATAGTTCTGCTGGGGGCTCAGCACAACACACCCCTCAAATTAAATTAAGCACACCTGAAATTAAACTTTGCAACTATTCCGGTAGACACTGCATTAGAACCACCATGAGCAACGACACTGCCACCTTACTCGGAGTCCTCGTCCACGTCCTCGACTTCATCCTTGTCCCTCTTCCTCTTGGCCGATACTTCTTTGCTTGAACCGCCAACTTGGTTGTTGCTCTTCATCCAACCCTTGTAGATATTGAAAGAAAGGTAGCCATCCATTGCAGCGTAGTGGATGTGGTCTATGTCTAGTACATTCCGCTGCCATGCATGACGATGAAACGTGTATGGAGGTTTCTCCAGTTTACCGTATGAAGGATGAACCATGGCTCCTGCCAGGGTCAGCATTGAAGGCTGATGAGAGGACACCAGCCGATTCTTTTGGAGGTCGAAGGTGTTGCCTGCAACAAGGCCTATCCGACGCAGGACTTCTTTGTTGTTACCAAAGTCTACAGTAACGAATTTGACTAGGTTGCTCTCGAGGAAGTCCTTAAAATCCTGGAACTCAACGTCGGCATGGCATATGTGGTAGACCAAGCATAAGTCATGCACGCAAACCTGGATCACGGCGGGCTTCTTCCTCTCTTCGTCCTTTAGATCCTTCTCTCGTCCCACGACTGTGGTGTACTCAACATCTAGCCCAGCGACCCACTCATCATCTGAGTCTTCGAACATGCGTCTGAAGCGAGAAAGGCATCCTTTCACCATCGCGGATGAACGGGTGTAGGTGATGTCGAACTCATCGCCGGTGATGGTTCTAACCTTGTACTCACCGCCGATCGGGGAGATTTGGGACGCCATGGATTTGGGAGGAGGGTTAGGATTAGTGGAACTGCCGTAATGTGAATGGACGGGACGACTAGGAGCAAACCGCCATAGTATTAAAGGATGTGCGGGGACGAGTAGGAGCAAACTGCCAGCGTGCGAACGGCAGGGTAGTGGCTTTCCATTGTCCCATGATACGGGCTTCCGAGAGCCCTTGGATCTGAGATCGAACGGTTGCATGGCGTGATTCTAGACCTATGGGTGAATATCCTATCCTGGAGGGTTATTCTGCAAATTTTCAGCAACTTAGCATGCGACCGTTTGATCTCAGATCCAAGTGCCGCCAATAGCTCGTATCATGGTCACGCCTACCATGACCTTCGCGTTGCTTGCACGGTTGCGCCCTTGGAGATTTAACACGGTGCATTAGGCTATCTGATGTTGGCATGTCATACATAGTCATCACTTAGTCACTCATACTACAACAAGGTTGGCTATAAGGTTGGCTATAAGTGTATTTTTTTACTCCTCTCTATCTCTTTATTCGTACTCCCTCCATCCCATAATATAAGAACGTTTTTGACACTAGTGTAGTGCCAAAACACTAGTGTCAAAAACATTCTTATTTAATGGGTGACAGGGAGTACTAGTATTTATTGCATTTGCCAAGGAGTGACCTCTTCCAATGAAATGGTGTTGCTAAGTTTGCTTCATTTAATTAGCCATAGACTCAAAATTGTCTTTTCACCTAGGTACACGCGCTTAGCACCGTTTCTTCCTTGGGTCACCGAACTAGCCTCTCCCTTCTTGATTAACTTGCCACATCATACTTTATGCCTATCACTACAAAAAAATACACTTCCGTGATGATACGTGTTTGTCACAGTAGGTCGCGTTTTTTGTCATGCATGTACATCCATGACGATTTTATGACAGAATCAAGATAGTCATACCTGTGCTATCGTAGAAGTGTTCCATGACATTACCAAAATTATCATCACGGGAGTGTCCACTTCCATGATGATAAATCGCGCGCCACAGAAGTGCTTTCGTCAAGGGTGACCGACACCTGGCATCCACCGTAACGGAACGCCGTTAAGCTATCCGGCCGGGTTTTGGATCCGATAACCCGTTAACAGCCCCGACCAATGGGGATTTTCCACGTGTAAAATCATCATTGGCTGGAGGAAACACGTGTCGGCTCACCGTTGGGACAGATGTCATCCTCTCATTGGACCGAAGGCGCCTATGATACAGTGACACGTGGCATGGCCCAATAGAGGCCCATTCCTGTGAAAAGGCTGGCCCGTTTGACTTGGTCAAAAGGTGGTGGTCCGGCCCACGGAAAGCCTGTTAACGGCCTGTTCGCATATAGCCCATTACAGCCCGCTAACCCAGGGCCCATTATGCCCTATCCGAATTAGGCCTAGTAGCGTCATCTGGGCCGTCCAATATGATTCCAGCCCATTTTAACTTCCGGCCCATGTGTGGCCCATGACTTCTTTCGACCCATATGAGGCACTTTGTAACTCTTGGCCCATTAACGGCCCATGGTGAAACTGGCCCGTAATGAACACTGTATCACTTTATACCCATTAACGACCCATTATTCTATTGGGCCGTTTCCAGCCCAAGTTATCTTTCGGCCTTCTCAGGGCCCATTGATTCTTGGGCTCATTTGCAGCATTTGGTTACATACGGCCCGTTACTGTCATTTTCTGCTTGTGGGCTGAATTCAGCCTGTCGTTACAGTCGGCCCGTTTGCAGACCGTTAATACATTGGGCCGTTTTCATGTCAAAAAGAACCCGTTGGGCTGTTTTCATTGAGTTATCAAATACGGTCTATTAATGACCCGTTATGGTCCACGAATTGTACGGTCCATGATTGGCGAAATGATGATACGCCCCGTAGTAGGCCCATGGATCTACGGCCCGTATGAGGCCCATGGATCTACGACCCGTAGAAGGCCCATGGGTCGTACGGCCCGTAGAAGGCCCATGGACCCTAAGGCCCGTATAGAAGACCGATGGATCCTACGGCCCGTATAGAAGGCCAATGGATCCTACGGCCGGACGAAGGCCCATGGATCATACGGCCTACAGGGGGCCCATGGTTACAATAGTCCGTGTGTTGCCATGATTATTTTGGCCTAGTTACCAAAAATAGGCTATTGTGGCCACTAGAAAAACACAGAAAAAGAACTGCAGTGACTACAAGCAAACAACTAAACAAGACAATAAGGAAATAAATAAGCAAGCAATTAAGGCTAGCCTATTACCGCTATTACACATATTACATCCACTGGGCATCAAAGTTCGCCACCAGTGCAAATATAGGGAACAAAGCAGCATATTACATACACTGGCCGTCAAAATTGGCCACCAGTGCAAATAAACACGCAGCAAAACAAGAGCATAACTGAAACAACTTCAGAAGAGCTCAAGAAACGTTATCCTGGGTATCCACCATGCTGGCAATAAGCTTAGCAAGCTGATTAGCTTTGTCCTGTTTGGCGCTAAAATCCTCCAACGCTTGCTGTTGCACCAGAAAGTATGCATCTGAATGCTCCAGGGACTTCCGCAGTCCTTCCGCTTCTTGTCGCAGCACAGCTGATCGATGTCTTTCAGCTTGTAGTTGAGACTCAAGAAACCGAACTGATTCAGACAGTGAGTTTGAATAGCTTGTGCAAGCGGTAGTGGCCAGTAACTCGAACACTAAACCAAGACAGGACTTTGGGGTTGTCTCGCTGTCTTCAAGATAGTCTTCCTTAGCTGTTTTATCAGCTTTGTTGGAGACCAACAAGGATGTGTCACTATCCTGAACCTTATCTGCATTACTTCCTTTACCATTGCTTAATAAGGCACTCTTCCCCAATATTCTGTCAGCATTCTAAAAGAAGAAACAAGCAGACACATAACAAGTTTAGCATGTACTAGTATATGAAACTCATTTCGGTGAACCAGTTCATTAGTAAGGTGGACAGGATTAAACTACCAAGTCTTCTATTGCCAAGTACTAGTACATAATAAAAGCATCAAACAAACATATATCTATGTCCTATGGTCACTGCATTGTCTTGCCAAATCAAAATAGAGACACGGTTCAAATCATATCAGTTCAAGACAAAGCAGCAGTGAAAGAATACAAAGCGTGGGAAACTACACGGCACAACAAGATTTCAGATGGGTACCACGGGTCTACATGTACAACAACACTATTGGCTCTGTTGTGATGCTAGTAATGTGCATGATATGAAAGTCAACTGTATACACAATTGAAATTGAAATCAAAAGAGCTATTGATAAGAGCAAACCTGTTAAAGAAACATGTGTGAACATACCTGCTGTGCCATTGGAGTTTCGATTGGATCCTTCAATTTAAAAATAAGTTTGTATCAGTAAATACAGTGATACAAGAGCAAAGCAATCATAGTTAAAAAAGGCGCGCCTAAGCGAGCGCTTAAGCGCGCCTAGGCTCTAGGCGTTGGCAAAACGCATTGCGCATAACTATGCTTAATCTGTGCATAACTGCGCATAAGCATGCGCTTTGGTCAGTAAAGCGCAAGGCGGTGGCAAAACGCACAATTAACGCCTAGCGCTTTTTTGAACTATGATAGAAATGGAATCTTAAATTAGAACAGTTGTTCTTCAGGTTTAGGCACTTGTTCTACATGAACAGAGTACAGTAAGACGCAAGAATATAATACTTAAAAATAGAAAATGAGCTCATAGACCTTACCACATTCTTGGTTCGGGACCAGTACAGAACAAGGCGTTCACAGTCATCGTCCAGTAAATGTGTCTCAGGAAAACATAAGGGAGTTTGAGGAGTTTCTTTGCCGGTGAAGTACGTTTTCTTCAGGTAATTCCGATACTGCCACCAAGCATTCTTGAAGATAGCAGAGGTATTAGCACAGGTTACCTCATCCTGAGTTTCCAAATCGGTCCTTCTCTATAGAGAAAAATGGGAAAATTTGCTGTATTATAACCATCATGGAGGTAGGATGTATGGGACGAAGCAAAGTAATTGCCATGAATAACATTACTTACACATAACTCCTGGACAAACACCTGCAACTGGCATTTTCCTTCATCTTCAGTATAATATTTCCAAGATGGGAAGATACGCACATACGATTTAACAACATCAAATGCGATAGATGCTAAACTACGACTAGCTGGTTGTGCTTCCTCCACAGGAATAGGCGTACTAACTGGTGGAGTTGGGGTTCGCCGTGATAGTACTGGCCCTTTGGGCACTGGAGCTGCCTTACTAACTGCTCTTGTTTGGGAGCTCTGTGGTGGAGATGGTGTTGTGTCAACAGGAACTGGGTTACTATCGGCTGGGGTTGGGGTTAGATTGGGTGAAGCTGGTTCTCTGTCCATCGCAGTAGGGGTACAATCTGCGAGAGTTTGGGTTATGTGTGGTAGGGCTGGTTCTTGTGCATGTACAACCGGGGTGCTATCTCCACCAAGAGGTAGCACTGTTTTATTTGAAGACCGTGTTTTTATTCCGCTAGATACTGGCATCACCCGCTCCAATTCAAATGGCTGATAAACAGGAAACATAGTTGAATGTACAGACATTGTATGAGAGACAGATGCAATAGATAGTGTGGAAAAAAGAGGGCATGAAATAGTTGACATGTATATTGTTTAACTAAAACGGATAGCATGACATAATTTCACATATATGATGTCTATCTAAACTGGATAGCATAGCATAACATAATTCAAAGATATGATGAATAACTAAACAGGATCGCATGACATAATTCACCTACATGTTATCTAAGTAATCAGGATCGCATCATTTAATTCACATATGTGATTTATATGCTAAACAGAGGGCATTCGATATGATGTCTGAACTAAGAACATGGTGTTGAATATTGTGTATATGATGTCTAAACTATGCAATGCAAGACACCGTATGCATGATATGAGCAGTATAACCGTGCCAAGTTAGAGCATACACCTCAGTGGGGGAATAGGACTGGTCATCTGTCTCTGAATCCATCTCTGAGGAGCTATCGGGACCCAACAAGAGATCTGCTTCGACAGGTAGCACTGTCTGCTCTGAAGGCCTTGTTTTCACTCCAGATTTTTCCATCTCCCACCCAAATGGCTGATTCACAGGAAGAGTAGTTTAATGTACAAACATTGTCGACAAATGGAAATGTAATGAAGAAAAGGATGGGCAAGATATCATTCAAATATATGATGCCTGGTTAAACAGGATGGCATTGCACATTTCACATATATTATGGCTGGCTAAAAGACATGAGACTGCATAATTCCCATATATGATATAGAAACTAAACAGGTGGCATTACAGAACATGTCTAAACTAAGCAGATGACATATATGATGTCAAAAGTAGGCACTGCAAGGCAACATATGCATGATATGACTAACATCATCATGCCAAGGTAGAGCAAACACCTTGGGGGTAAATAGGAGTGGTCAGCGGCGTCTGAATCCGCCTCAGAACAGATATCTTCCTCTGGATTACAATCTGGAGAGGGGTGGGGAGGGTTTGCCATTGAACCCACCATGGAGCGATGTCTGCATGACATTGTATTGCCGCGCAAAACTCTTCTCTTTTTCTCTACATGTTCAGCATGACTGTGTACAATATCTGACATGCATACGAAAAAATATGGTGAGATTATGTAAGGAGAGCATGCAGAAATTTAGAGTGATGGTAACAACCAGTGGATGGATCCAAAAATAATGATAGCAGGCTGATGATTGCTTTAAATTAATAAAAAGACAGATGATGATTGCTTTACTATTTGTTTCCCACCCAAGATGAACAACATAGGCATACCCTAGGTGAACCAGATATTAGACAGACATACTATTCATTGCTGCCTCGATATGTGCCCCACAACTAATTTAGAACTCAAGTTTGAACATTAATTTGGACCTGACTTGGGAGTCCAAGAGCTGAACAGGACGATAAAGTAGCAGGTAAGTTTAAGCAATGCATAACATAAGCAGAAACAAAAGAGTGCGACCTCTCTTGTGGACCCATGTACTCCTCAGGTTCATCTGCTGAGTCGATGATGGTGATGCCATTGCGGTGGGTGCCGGCGGCAGGGAAGGAGATCTGAGGCGGCGAAAGACGGTCAGGAGTCGTGATGTCTGGTTTGGTGGATGCTTCTGTCGATGGAGCAGCTCAGGTGAGGTGGACGACGTCGCGGCAGGAGCAGGACAAACCACACAAAGTTCCCTTCGACACGTACCTGTAACTGAAGTAATTCTGTAAGGGCTCATTTGGCTTGCATGATTCTTAAAACGCAGGGATAGGAAAAACACCGGAATAGGATAGGAAAATGCACATGGTAAACAGAGCATTTGTAAACACAGGATTTCTGTCAACTTGGGTGTTTGGTTTACAGGAATTGGAAGAGCAGAGGAATGCAAAGAAACATGGCCAAAATAAAGTGAAACCATATGAAAGCGTGTACAGTTAGAATGTTATTCTGGCACTAATGCACTTGGTCTTGTTTTCATGCATAGGATTTTGAAAAGTAGGTCCAGGTGGATGTTTTGCTTCATTCCTTTCAACAAAATGCATGAATAATTGAATAGTAGAGTGCCATTGGAAAATTCCCTATTGCTATGTTTTTCCGTTGAACCAAAATAGCCCTAATGGATCGACGTGAATGTATAGTAATAAGTGATGCAACAAGTGTACAACCTCTTTGCCGTAGCCGTGTCGACCTCAGCATCATTGGGTTGGTCGCTGAAGCAGTTGAGGCAGAGGTGGCTGTCGGAGGTGTGGAGGAAGATCTGAGGAATCTGTAGACGGTGTCCAGGGCACTGCTCTGTTGTGATGGATCGTTCTGTCGTTGGAGCAGCTCCGGTGAGCCGTAAGACGTCAAGGCTGAAGCAGCACAAGACAGACATCGTCAATCTCAAGTGGGATTCTAATAGCATCTCCAATAGATGATGTAAAATGGATGTAAAATTAACATCACCAAAAACCACCTGACTACAACAGATGAGGTAAAAACTGTTGACTCTGAACTTAACTGTCGAAACTGAAATTTACTGTGGAATCTGAATGCTACTGTCGAAACTGAACGCAATGGTAGCAGAGAGGCACTTGACATGTAGTTTAGGGAGGGCCTGCAGTTCATCTTCAACCTGCACTCCCTGAGCCGCCAGCCACCACCGGCCGAACCGCCGGCCCCAGCGCCGCCTCGCCGCCCCGAAACAACTCGCCACCGCCGCCCCGGCCAGCCCTCTAGGCCCCCCGCCCCACCCTGAACCCTAAGATAGATAGTGGGGTACCTCTTCGGCAAGCCCCCATCCCCACTGCGGGTGGTTCTTCCTTAACTCCGGCGAGCCCCCCCAACCCCTGAAAATTGACTGACCCAAAAGTCGATTTAGTCGACTGAAGTGTGGCTTAATCGGAGTAGAGCAGCAGCACGAGCGAGGGGGAGAGCAGCAGAAGCTGCTGGGCGAGCGAGTGATCAAGCGAGAGCCAGAGCAGCAGCAGCAGTGCAAGCGAGCGAGCGAGAGCCAGAGTAGCAGCAGCAGATCCAGTTGGTATGGCCGCCGCCGCCGAAGGGGCCTCGCACTAGGGGAGAGCCGCCGTGGAGATGTCGCCCGCGGAGCTGGCTTCAAGGTAGCCGCTCCATGGGGGTGCGGGATGGAGCACCGTCGGCGCCGGGATGTCGAGTTAAGGAGAAGGTGCGATGCGATGAGTGTACAACCTCTTTGGTGGCGCCGAGTAGGCCTCGGCTTCGTCCGAGGAGTCGGTGAGGATGCTACGGTTCCGGTGGAGCAGGTTAAGGCGGTGCTGTGGGGATGGAGCAGCCACGATAGACGAGGCAATCATCGGAGCAGCTCCTTGGAGGTGGAGGACGGGGCGGCTGAACCGGCGGGATAGTGAGATGGATGACGGATCCTCATCCGGGGAGGTGGACGAGGGACGTTGAGCTATTGCGGTGGACGATGTCGTCAGGGAAGAGGCTCCGGCTGGGCAGCGGTGACGTGGCGGACGGAGGAGGGTGGGGTTTCGCAGCTGGAGCGGAGAGGTTATGGCGGCCTAGGATTTCAAATGGCGAAAAGGGGGCGATGGGAGGGGGTGAAGCATGACTTGGGGACGTGCTTGTCCAAAATGTAGGGTGTGTTACAAAAGTACCCCCCACCAATTTGAACTAGCGGCCCTTTCGGCTCAGTTAGAAGGGGGATTTCGCGTGTCGGGATTTGGCAGCTGGAGGGAGTTTTCGCGCGCATTGTAATTTCGGGATAACAAGGCGCGGGTTGTGAAGGCGCCAATTTTGGGAGCACGATATCTGAATTTTCAGGATATAACAAGACGCGGGTTGAATTTTAGGGACAAGCCTAAAATGTAGTAATATTGTACTTGTACGTACCAAATCAACTCGCACTTCCCTCAACCAAAAAGAAAACGAAAAAAATAAAACTATTCACACCACACAAAGAGAGAGTCTTGCCCCGTTTTACTATACAGATGCTATTCAAAGCTACTCCCTCCTTCCATCTATATAGGGCCTAATGGGTTTTTCGATGCTAACTTTGACCAAATATTAGAGCAATGATATATGACATGCAACTTACACAAAGCACACCGCTAACTTCATGTGTGAAAGGTTGTTTCAATGATATAATTTTCACATTGTGCATGTCATGTACTATTAATCTTGTCAATAGTCAAAGGCGGTCTTAAAAATCTCATTACGCCCTATATAGATGGAAGGAGGGAGTAGGAATCCATGTTATGTCCGATTAAATTTTTTCGCTTGCTGTATAATGCATGTAACCTACTCATACCAACATTTTAGTGCATTCCAAATGTCTATACTACCGCTGCAATTCGAACTAAATTTGAATTCGTTTCTCTATTTCAATAAGAATCTACAATCATGATTGTTGCCAACTTCAACCATCATTCGTGTATTACCTTAATAACACACCACATGATTACTATAGAGATAGATATGAACTATGTGTACTACATGAACTCAAATTCTATTTTTTGAATACACTTGATGTTGATTCCAAATAATAGTACATTTGATGTACTAACTATATATTCATAATCTAAACCATGTTCCATACGTACACCGTGTTTATCACACAAAGTATAGTGCCCCGCCCCCTACATTATGACAAGTATTTAGACCTGAGTTGCAAAAGCCACACATTAGCCCAAATTATAATCAATGTTCTAAATTATGATATCTTCTTCAAGTATCCGTATCCACTTTTTTATAATGAATTATGATCTTTGTTCGTCTTTTACACCTTCACGATCCTCTTCTATTTGTAGCTAGCTAGCGCTAACTTTCTATCATGCATGCACACGCCCGCCCCCCTCACACACCCTTAGCGTCCCCTCCATCGCGCACGTTCATTATTTCTCTTTAGGTCGTCCACCAGCGGTGTGTGTAGGCCCCCGACTCCATCTTTCTGGCACACACCGGTCGATATACCTGTCTAGCCAAGTGTGCCTACAACAAACACATATATACTTCCCCTCTTCTCTTCTCACCGTCCATGCCCCCATATGTCCAATATGATTCCACGCAGGTGCACACTCCCGTCCCTCTTTTCATTAATCACATGCTCGCACACTCCTCCCCCCTTGACATGGTAGGCCTCTCGTACCACCTCCTAGCCACACCTTCTCCCCCCGTCTGCCTCTCTGGACCTTATTTGCTTCTAACACATGCAGGCGTGTATATGAACTGATCTCCCTACATATAGACAGGTCGACTATAATTCGTTTTCACCAAGCACCAATACACTTACCTCGCTAGTTATGTCTCTCCTTTTCTCGGTCACACGACGGTTGATCTTCCTACGTAGTTACGCATGCTTACCACAACTATATCTTCTCCCCTCATCATCCTTGAATACCTCCCGACCAGTCTCTCACATGCACGTGCATAGACAAACAGACATCCCCTGCCCTCTCTTATTGATATTGCACTCATACCCTCCGTTTGTCTAGCAGGCCTCTCCCACCATTTGTGAGACGCCACTCCACCACCAAGCCTCCGACGCTCTACCTTTGTCTTTTTCCCAACCTTATTCCTCTGCTACACATATCCATTGATGTCGATCGATCTCCCTCAATACATAGCTAGGTCTCTCTCCTTCCCCACACATATACCAGTCAACCGGTCTCTACCCCCCACACCGATAGTCGAACATTGTAGGTAGGTATCCATGCCACGGAGAAGAACTGCACCTCTGCCCTCTCAAATTCCAGTAGGCCAGCCGCCCTGTATCTTTGACGTGGGCAAACACAAATTCGATGGCACTCTTTATCGATCGCACAGCCACACACTTCATCCTTGTTTTCAATTCTATCGATATCTCACGTCCATGACTCCATTTCACACACATTGCATATGTTACGTTTTTCTGATTGAGATATCATCAACACATTGCCTCTGTTTCGCACAAACCATCTCTCTCACACCCACCCACGTACGTACCTGCACCTAAAGAAGAAGTGCACGTAGGACGCACGTACTCACGTCTCGTTCTCGGCCACACCCGCGCGGGTACACGGTGGAGTTCGTTTCTGTACGAAAAGGCAGCCTACGTGATAATTTGATGCGTGTAGAGGTTGTTTACTCGAAGGAGGGTCGGGTACCACGCCTAGAATATAAAACGATTGCCGTGGGGAAAATGGAAAAAATGGGTGTGTCTCTCGTCACACCATCTCACGCAAGGCCGTCGTGGCCTCTCTCTCTCAGCGTTGGTCAGTGATCCGGCCGCATCCCGTCCGCCCGCGGAAAGGGAGGATGTGCATCATCTCTTCGCTCGACGGCGTTGAGGTAGCTCGTCCCGATCTACGGTACCCGCCATTCTCTCTGACCAAGCTCTGGCATGGTAGGGCCTTCACCACTTGCTCGTTGCTGTAGTATGGGCAGATCCCGGCCGCCGGCGCCCTCCTAGTAACATCCCGACGACCCTCAGGTACAGCTTCCTCCGGCCTTGCTCCACTGCCCATCTTCTCACGTTGCTGCATGTGGATCTTCTTTAGTTGTTTGCTTAAATCGTATCTCGGCCGGCATACTTTCCATCTTGCAATCTCGTCCTCAAACCATTTTTGATAAACCACCATGTGCTATCTTTCCCTTTTTACATGGAACATGCTTCTTTTTTGTCGGTGTATGTGTCTTCAACTCGTGTTATTGGGCAGTAATTGTTTCCTTTCGACCTCCTTTTGCAAACAGGGCTATCCATTTTCACCTTGTTGCTATTGCAACCTTTTGGTGAACTACACAAATCACTTTTCTAAAGAGTGTTTTGTGCAGTTCTGCCAAAATGTCGCACGTGCAATGTTTTTACATTTCTATGGGACTGCGGAAACGGAGATTGGTTTTGCTATCCTCCTCATCCAACTCCGTGCCTAATCTTCTCCAACAAGAAGTTAGTCCTAAAGAGAGATCATAGAGGTGATCGGCTTCTATTTATGTGTGTTATGTTTCATCATCTAGTTCCACTATAATTGTAATCACACTGACTGGATAACTTTGCAAACAGGGATGGTCCGCCCAATTTTAGTGGAGCTACACAAAATGATCGGATTGTGGTGTCCTTCATACACCTCTTTTTGGGCTACAAAGCTGGGTGAAACTAGCTGCCAAGCAATGAACACTGTGCCAAGGAAATGGAGCCATGCCTACGAACACCATCGATCAATTATATTTTTTTCTTTATTTGTACACCTTCTCACAACTTTGTCTTCAGTTGTGATATGAATATTGGCGCTGATCTGCGAACCATTGAGATGCATTAGCCATGGTAGTTTCATTTGTATTTGATGGAATGTTGTAACGAGATAATCTCAAGGCAAGACACATGAATCCTAAGTTGAAACCTTTTTTTCCTGTGGGAACCAGAGTTGAAACTGTAACACCCCAAAATTTTAACCTTGTTTTATTAATTAAAATTTTGCCAGGAAATTAAAATTTTATTTTTCTGGATTTATTCTTGATCTTAGAACCTCTCTATTCCCCTAAGTTGTGGAGTTTCCACCCCAAGTGAAAACTTTTCAAATATGTTTTTGGACTTGTTTAACCTCTCAAGAAAAACTTTTCTTTTATTAGTAGAACTAATTACATAATTAATTTGCTTGATCTTTTTTTTCTTGAAAATGGTTTTCCAAGGTTATATGGCCATATTTGAACTGCAACCAATTGATAAATTCACTTAAGATTTCAACCAAAATTTGGAGATGTCAGGTGATGTTTTTAAATCACTTCTATGCAAAAATATCTTTTATTCATGAAATATTTTGAGCTCTACACCAAATTTTCTTCTCTGGTCCAGTGGGCAATTTTTCACTACAACTCATTTAAATACTTCTTTCTAGCTTCCACCAAAATTGTAGGATGTTAGTAGTAGCATATGATTCAACTGTATGCAAAAACCCAGTACTGTTCTTTGAAAGATTTGAGTGAATCATCCTCATCTTCATTCTGGTCCAACATGATGGTTTGTACATCAACCATATTCTTGCTTGCTCTTTGGCCCTTGATTTTCCCCCCTGCTTGTAGACCACCCTACAAAACCCCTAAGTCCAGGAGAGTGGACCCATTGGATGATTCTAAGTGCTTGCAGTCATGCCCTCTTCTTTCTGTCAAAAACTGAAGTTTTGCACAACTTTCACTAACAAGTTTTTGGTTTTGTCAAACTAACTTCACCACCCTCTCATGCATCCATAGAGACACTGATCTGGAGAATTTGGCCACCCCAAGTACTGCCTGGATGCCCTTGGCATTTTGACAAACACCCTGAGTGCATAGCCAGATTTGGCATGATTTCAAGTTTACATTGTGAACTTGAGCCCCTGACCTATCCACCATGTCCCTTGATTCCCTTGCTAACCCTAAACTAGCCCTGCTTCTTGCCAGCCTCACCCACGACCTCTAGGCTACCCTGGCATTTCGTCGAGCACATCCCGGGCATGCTCTGGGCGCGCCCAGAGCGTGCGTTTCGCATGCACGTGCGCCCGAGCCGCCGCGTCTCGCCCCGCACCCGTTCTGGCCCTTGGCCAACAGCAGCTAGCATGCCACGTATCCCCTTGCACCGCCACGCCACCCCGACCACCCCTGGCACCCCATAGTGCCACCGTTAGGACGACCGTGGCGGCTAGCTGACGGCCGCATGCAGGCCCTGGCCGTGTCGGCGCCGCCCGAGCCACTCCTGCTCGCCAGCTCGCCCTGGAGCAGTGCTCCGCTCGTCCGCTAGCTCCTGCCGCCATCCTCAGCCCCGCCACGCCCCCCTGCTGCTACAAAACATCGGTCGCCGGCGATCTTATCCCCACTGCCGCAGAACCGACCTCGTCGCGCTATAAAAGGAAGCCCCGAGCTCGTCAAGCCCTCAAGAAACTTCCCTCACTCCCTCACTGACCCTCCCGTGGTAGTAGAAAGACCAGAGGGATCGTCTTCTTCCTCTCTGGCAACTCCTGCCGCTGCCACTGCCCCAGCCACTCTGGCACCACCAGGGCCTCCCCCTCTCCACTCTCTGCACCAGAAGCTCTCTCTTCCTCCCCTGAGCCCGTCCCCCTGCTTGATTTTGATCAGGAGCCACCGTAGCCCCAAACCCACTTTGCTCCCGAATGCCTCCTCCGCCGTGAAGCTCGCCGCCGGCAGCTCACTCCATCCCCGCCGACCCAACGTCCAGCGGGAGGACCGTCCCGGTCTTGCGGATCCATCCCGACCCTCTGGAGCCCGCGGGGAGCCGCCGTTCGCCGGCGTTGATCGCCGTTGCCTTGCCGCCGTTTGGGCAGAGGAAGAGGAGGGAGAGATGGACTGGTCAAACCTGACCAGTGGGCCCCCTGGACCCACTGTCAGAGACCCAGCTCCGCCTCCACGTGTTTAAGTGGAAGCGCAAAACCCCGAGTATGTCTCCCCTTTTCGAAGACGTATTCTGCCCGAAACGTTTTCTTTTCTGTTTTATTTTAAAAAACAGATTTTTGACCAAACCTTTGACTGGCTATAAATTTTAAAATATAACTCCAAATGAATTGATTCTTTTTCCTACATCTCTCAAATTCTGTCTAGTTTAATTTAAGATTTATTTGAAAATTTTCCAAGCAACTTTTTTTGTGCTGTTTTGAAATTGTGTGTTAATTCCAATATTTTCAAAATAGGATTTTTGAAGAGAAGCAGAAAACTTTCAAAAGTTTTTAGGATGCACCCTGCCTCTACACAACTTGAAGGCAAGCATTCTGAACCCCGGCATGATATTTTGGTGTGTTAGTTGACATGTTTATAACACCGCTTTACTTTGGAGAACTCGTTATTTCATGTGATATGATCATTTGCATGGATGCATACTAATGTTTTCCGTGCTGTTGGAAATGAATATGCATGTAATGGTAATCATCCTCATGTGCCTTGCATGCATGCCGGAAAGGAATCTGGGAAAGCCTCTGCCTTGGGTAGGCGTGAGCTTGTCGCCGGTCTCCATTGGGACGGTTATGTCCGGTATGGCATAGTAAGGTATAATGAGCGGTGATTCTGTTGATTGAAAATATGTTTGTTATACATATCATACAGGGAATACTTAAGCCTCCTGAGTCGGCCGTAGATCAAGTCTTGTTCCAGTAACCCCCATACTTGTTTCGTGCTGCCACTTGTCCCTGCCGTAGGTAGGGTATGGTTCAGTAAGTTGGCAACCCTTGTCTTGGCACACACCGTACAGAGAGGCCATGGTGGAAGATACCGGCTGCATCCGGTAGGCATGCCACCTGGTCCGGGTGCATGGGTGTTTCCGGTTGGGACCGAGAGGGGGGCACCCCTTAGAGCGCGCGATAGAAATTTGATCCCATGCTACGCGAGGTTGTAGCCTCCCCACTTAGAGTTTTGCTTAACAAGTGTCCTGGGTGATTCCAGACACGAGTAAAGTTAAGCTGGTGTGTGCAAGTCAGGCGTTTTTTCGACTAAAAGACCGTAGACGGAATTAGTCCCGATGGACTAAAGAAATCCGTTACTCGTGGGTAAAGAGTACACCCTCTGCAGAGGTATTAAACCTATTCGAATAGCCGTGTCCATGATTAAGGACTACAGTCTAGGTCGGGTCAAGTGTCGGTCTTAGGGTCGGTCTTCGGAGGAGAAACTACGAAACCAGAACTTGGATCATGATTTTGTGACTTGTGATGATTATGATGATTATTATTATGGACTAACCCCTTTATATTATTTGAAGTATTGAGTACCCCTGGGACGGTGCTACCTCCTGGATAATCATTGTGATTATTTTTCTTTATAAGCCTTTATGTGGTGTCGCTCAGACGCCCGACTGTGGCATGCTTGTTATTTTCTTTATAAGCCCTTTATGTGGTGTCGCTCAGACGCCCGATTGTGGCATGCTTGTTATTTTCTTTATAAGCCCTTTATGTGGTGTCGCTCAGACGCCCGACTGTGGCATGCTTGTTATTTTCTTTATAAGCCCTTTATGTGGTGTCACTCAGACGCCCGATTGTGGCATGCTTGTTATTTTCTTTATAAGCTCTTTATGTGGTGTCACTCAGACGCCCGACTGTGGCATGCTTGTTATTTTCTTTATAAGCCCTTTATGTGGTGTCGCTCAGATGCCCGACTGTGGCATGCTTGTTATTTTCTTTCTAAGCCCTTTATGTGGTGTCGCTTAGACGCCCGACTGAGGCATGCTTCATATCATGGCCCTTTCGAGGCGTCGCTTCAGACACCCGATCGGTGCATGTTATTGCTACCCCATTATTGCATATTCATGTTGCATATAAATAACTTGCTTACATGCATCAGAGATTTTATTTTATGACTGACGATGTGACCATAGAATATTTCAGCGCACAATTATCATTTATATTATACCCGTGTTCATAATGTTTGCGAGTACATTCAAAGTACTCACTGGCTTGTCCCTGGCTATTGTCTTGGCCAGATTTCCTGCACAGAGAGGAGCATTACGACGACAGCCCCGGAACCTAAGCAACGGTGATAGCAGCCTCGTGAAGATAGGAGTTAACCTGGTCAGCTGTTCCTGTTGGGAAATGGAGTCCCATAGACACCGATGATCCACAAACCGCTTCCGCCATCAACCTCTAGAAATCACTTGTTGTACTCATAGGCCAGAATGGTCTTGTACTACATATTTTGTATTTCGCTTGGAATTTCTGTATCAATTTGGTGTCTCATCAGCTAACGGTAATCCTGGGGCTGGTGAGCACAACGGCCATTTTCTGGAAATTAACACCCGGAAAACCGGTCGTGACAGAAACCTTCATAGCCTCACAATACAATTTCATCAAAATTATGCGTACATATAAACAAATCCTGAAGGATTGATAGCAATGCCAGAAACAATTCAACTTCGTTTCGCTGCCATGCAGCAATATTGAGTGCACAACACAACTTCAGGGAAAGATTCACCCGGTCGTTGCGCCGCAGTAGTAATTACTAGTGAGCAGTCAAATCACAGAGCCCCACCTTCGCCATAGTAAGTTGCTCGGACGAAGCAACCATCAGTTCTCTGTTCCTTGAATCCGCTGGTACTCCCATATTCCCACAGTAATAAGTTGCTTGGGTGAATCAACCATCACTATATCCGCTCACGTGTGATGACCACAGGAGCTATCCATTCAGATTGCATGTTAAAAATAATAAAGGCCGATAACTAATGCGGCAAACTTTCAAAAAAAAAAACTAATGCGGCACCTCGGGCCAACGCGGCTAAATCGCATTTTGCATGAGAAATTACACACCTTGTTTCGTTGACACGTGGTCCCATTCCAACATATCAGTGAGACGATGGCGAGTAGTAGGAGTATTTCCGAACCGACATGTAGGCCGAGGCACCCCTTCGTGAACCGTGGCAAACTGGCAACCGTCCACCGACTCTTCGCCTTTCCCTCTTGATTTGGAACTGCTGTCGCACGCTCTTCCTCTCCCTCCTCCATTTTCCTTCAGCCCTTCACCCTTTCTTCTGCCATTGTTCGATCGTCTTCTCCATGGAGGGAATAGGACGGAAACGACCCCGTTATTCTTGCCCCGATCCGAAAGATGACGTGGTGGAGGAACTCATTGATCGGTGCGATGTCATCACCTCGGCTAGCATGGCAGGTTCATTCAAGCCCATTCTCGACTCAACTAATAACATCATTACAAGGAACCCAAGAGTCAAGGAGCAGTTTGATCTCCCCTATCTTCTTCGCCGTGACTCTGATGACTAGCGCCGTCACGATGGAGGCCTCGCCCTGTGCAAGTTGATGCCGCTTGATAATGATACGTATGATGTTAAGATGCCATCTCTTGAGGGCAAGGCTTGGGCAGGCGCAAATGGAGATTGGATTGTTTACATTGGGTCCAACTGCGAGTGGGAACTTGTGAATGTGTACACTCGTGACCGGGTTCCACTTCCAAAAATCTCAGCAGACTGCCCAGAGGTTGAGCACAACGGTATTGTACACACGTTCAAATACAATCATGGTTACTGTCTTCTATGGAAGATAGCAATTTCTCGAGTTCTAAACCGCTCTTGGAATTACAACAACTATGAAGTTGTTGCTATCTTTGACAAGCTTGTTGCCGTCGTTGCTGGTTTGACTCGATGGACATTGCTCAAAAATCAGTTTGTGTACACGCATGAGTACTGTGATGCAATTCAATACGAGGGCCTTGTGTTTGCTGCCACCACTCATGGCACTGTTTTTGCATGGAATCATTATGATTTCGGTATGTTTGTCTTCCAGTGTAATTATAATTGTTTCATCCACATGCATGCAGGTTAGCAAGTTTCCCTTTACTAATTAACCTTCTTCTTGTGTTTCCAAGGTCCTGTGAACATTCCACCACCTATACTTGAAAATTTTTATAACCAAGGGGGAGATGACAATGGTGATGAACACGAGCATGAGGACGAGCAACGCCCATATACTCGTTGGCGCCTGGCAACTAATTCCGGTGGATCGCCTCTTCTCGTGTGTATACAGCCCACTGATGATGTTACTGCTAAGGAAGCAGGTGTAGTCTCCCATGGTCGCACTCTCCGGACCTATTCCAACATTCGTTGCTTGGTATTCGGGATGGATACTAGTGTGCTAGCACCAACACCTTCTCCCTGGTACAAAACTGATAGTCTTGGACAAAACTCGCTCTTCCTTGGACAAAACTATCCGATGATGGTGAAAGGCGATCCAACTGATGTTGACACAATGTTACTAGCACCATTTATGAGAAGCAACTGTGTCTATACCTCGGACATTAGCGTGGTTCCCTACCCTGGTACTGATATAGTAGGCCGCTTCAGCCTGGATGATGAGTCCTGCGTTGGTCTCGAGATCGACAATAGATGCCCCGTCCTAGAGAATCACTTGTGTTTCAAAGCAAGTGTTTCCAACATCGAGGAATGGTTGAGTTGAAGTTCATTCCATTGCTTGTTATTTGTTGTGTGGTGAAAACTTTAGTATTTATAATGTATCCTCGTTGTCGATGTGGGTTGATGACCTGTTGTATGTAATAAAATGATATGCCTGTGATAAACTTACTAAATTTATGAATGGCTTTTGAGTTGCTTCTGTGAGTGAGTGGTGCGATGAGGCACAAAAATATTTTTCGAATACATAATTGTACATGCATTGCAACAGGTTATCAGATGAGGCCAATCAACAATAGTAGTACACTATTTATACTAGCTTCACATGCTTCGCACGTCGTGTGGGTGTTTTTACTGTAGCCATATTGTACTACGTAACCAGCACCTCAAATCCTCGATACTAGTAGTACTATATAGTAAGTAGTAGGAGTAGTAGGGTGGCATGGGCCAGAACAAGCATTCATGTCCAGGAGTACGGCACACGCCACCAGCACGACTTCCATCTGACACCATATTTCTTGGAGTCCGTGCTAGAGCAATCTCTTCAACCTCATCATTTCTCTAACTCAGCCATCGCGCGACGAGCGAGGTGGGGGTTTGCCGATAGTCGGTTTCCTCAACTGCGGTCCCACTTGTAAGGCCAACTCCAACGCTCTATCAATATATGGATGTACTCTTCTTCCCAATACAAAAACTTGCATCCATTCTACTCCCTCCGTTGCACAATACATGCCTTCTACTACCTCCGTCCTGGTTTATAGGTCCCCTTTGTAGTTTGTGTCAAATTTTGACTAAAGATTTAACTAACAAAATGTTAATGCATGTCAATAAAAATTATCTCATTGGATTCGTATTTGAACATAGTTTTCAAAAATATAATGTTTGGTGACATGCATAAACATTTTGTTAGTTTAATCTATGGTTAAAATTTGGCACGAAATATAACGGGGACCAATAAACCCGGACGAAGGTAGTATTTGTCAATATATATATATATATATATATATATATATATATATATGTATCTAGATATGTTTTAGTATATAGGCACATCCATTTTTGGACAAATGGAAGTCAAGTATTTTGGAACGGAGGGAGTACACAATAAATTTTTTAAGTTAGCATAACTAGTCTAATCCGAGAGCACAACCGAAGATTTGGTCGGGTTCTTCCTCCTTTTGCCGACACATGGGACATCCAACATCCAGGTCATGTCATGAAAGAAAATAGAGTGGTAGTTGAAGCCACGAGATGTGCATCTTGGGTTAAACTATAAATAGAATCTTACTACTCTTGAGTAACTCCAAAAGCGGCCATCAAAGATCTTTATTGGATTTGTTTTTCATCACCAGCATGTCGAGGTGAAAGATGTGCAGGTTTAGTGGGTCCTCTTGCGTTTTTGCTGACATGTGGGGCCGCATGTGAGCAAACAGACGATGGGCTCCGTGCGTCCGCTGGCTGGCTGAGAAGAGAGATAGAGGAGGGCTGAGCACGGACTGCAGGAAATTTGTTCTACGTAACCAGCACCTTGATATTCGCGTGTGGTTGTTTCTAGACTAAAAAAGGAGGTACCCCTACTTATGTTACTCCCACAACGCCTAGCCTAAGGTTAGTAGGTGACCTTGTGCTTGGCTCTTTGCCTCTTCCGGAAGTCGATGGTTCTACAGTAGTGCTTCTGGCAATCTGACACCAAATGAACTGCTGCACGTCCACCGCTTGTAAGCAAAAGTTTCTCCTCGTGCTGCGAGCCACCACGCACGCGTTGGCGAGGGAGAAGGCGTAATCAAGCTTCTCATCATTCTGCGAGTTGACGGGACACATCAAAGTTATTTACTAGTAGTATGTACTCTCTCCGAAAAAGGGCTGACCATGTCATTGCTACCATCCCGTGCTCCGTCGTTGAGTACATGCACTATTCACATGCCATTCACGTGCCATCGAGGAGAAAAAATATTGCGTAGGTGCCATCGAAGTGCATGACTCACTTACGAAAAAGGGTTTTCCCCCGCTTCCCCCCGCACGACTCACTTACGCACTGCTTATCTGATTATCTCCATTTTCTTGCATGACACGTGCACCTTGATGCTAGATGTCTCGCGTGTTGGGAAAAGGATGAACAAAGCTCACATAAAAGAAAAGAGTTGAAGAGCATAGATTCCCGATGACTGAGGAGGAGCAAGGAACCTCGCGGTGGAGCGTCTGCAAGGAACCTTGCGTGTTTTCCCCTGTTTCTTGCCGCCTGCCCACCTATAAACAACTAAAAGAACATGAACTTTTCGCTAACCACTAGAAACGGTACATCAGGATGCTAAGTTGAAGATGTTTTATACTCCCTCCGTTCCCAAATATAAGTCTTTTTAGATATTTCAATAAGGGACTACATACGAAACAAAATGAGTGAATCTACACTCTAAAATATGTCTGCAGACATCCGTATGTTGTAGTCTATTTGAAATGGCTAGAAAGACTTATATTTAGGAATAGAGGGAGTAGTTTATATTGAATTATTGATAACCACGCAACAAGCCACGCATGTACACAAGGCAACACACTAACTCCATCCGATCCAATTCATGCACATACGTGCACAGCATGGAGCACACAACACACGTACACAAGATGTGCATGCACACACGCTCGGCCGTAGAATGCATGTGAATAACACATGCATGCGCACACACTCGGCTGCATGGAGGCATGCGCCATCCGCGGCGACGTCCGGTTCGTCGTGCTACGGCGAAGCTCGCACGCAACGACGCATACACATCTCTTGCAGTACCTCTTTGCCGTCGTTGCTCAACTACTAGTCGGAGACGAAGACGACCACAACCTCGGCCTTAGAGCTAGCACCGATGGAAAAACACGCAGGCTGCATGCACACGAGCACATACGGAGGGCCCACGATGTGGTGGTGGTGCGTCCCCAGTCACTTCTACTCTTTCTGCGCACGTTGTCTATCAAGGCGGCTGCATGCTAATGATGATGTGGGTGAGATCTTCTAGGACTCAGATGATGACGAGGAAAATTATGAGACACAAGGTGACGTACACCGTCAAGGTCCATGGTCAAGGGTGTGCTAGTAAGTGCTTAGATGTGCTTAGAGCAAGTACTACCTCCGTCCGAGTTTATTGGTCCCCATTATATTTCGTGCCAAATTTTGACCATAGATTAAACTAACAAAATGTTTATGCATGTCACCAAACATTATATTTTTGAAAACTATGTTCAAATACGAATCCAATGAGATAATTTTTCTTGACATGCATTAACATTTTGTTAGTTAAATCTTTAGTCAAAATTTGACACAAACTACAAAGGGGACCTATAAACCAGGATGGAGGTAGTACAATAGAGCTGAGTCAGCGGGCTATAAGGAATAAACTATAGTATATTTCTTCTTAGTTGGAGGAAAGAGAAGAGGAGAGAGAAGGTAAGCGGGCTCTTCGTGAAGAGCCAGCTCTAGCACGTGCTCCTAGGCACTTTGTGAGAATGAAAGGTGGGCCACAGAACAAAAAAGTAGTAGTACACTCTTTTGATCTACTATTGTACATGTTGAATATAAGATGGGCTACAGATGATATGGCACTGGCTTATAGCCAGCAGCTGGCTATACTATTAATGCCCTTTAATGCGGTGCTAAGTGCATTAAATGGCTTAGTAACTCAAGTCTTCAATGCATAGGTGCTTAGTCTATTAGTGCCACATCATATTTTATGCCTACGTGGCAGGCTTAGCAGCTATACATGGTGGAGCACTGGGAGAGGCCAAGGCTAGTCATAGACTAGTGTCATATGCAGAGTATGGGAGCACATGATATTTCTCCGTCCGGACCGATCCCAAGTTGGCTTCTCACCTTCTTGGCCCAACAAAAACCCCTCCCCCCTCCCACGCACGCTTCCTGCCCGGTGCCAGCTGAGCCCGCCGCTCCACATTGATGGCAAGTCAGGGCGACGCAACCTCTCACTACTTCCGCCGTTGAAGCGGCACGCCGACCGAGGGCACCGCCCGCTGCACGCCCGACATTTCAGACTACACAGTGGATAGTAACTTTTAGAGCAAGTACTACAATTAGATGACATAAGCATGCTATAAGGATTTAAATATAGTATCTATGCTTAGTTGAAGGAGAGAGAAGAGGAGAGAGAAGAGAAGCGGATTGTAAACATGTAGCCGGTTGTACTCCAACATACTTTGTGAGACAAAAGGTGGGGCCATTATTAATGATATTGTATTTATACTAAAGGGACTAACGGACGCCTCCGTTTTTTGGAGAAAAACCTTGGTGGGGCTATTATTGACTTTTTTTGAGCTATTATTGACTTGGACGTGGGGTTTGGGGGCCAAAGGCCTACTATTATACTCGCACGACCGACCTGACATGCTCTACCTTAGGCGCCGATGTACCATATGGTTTCGCACCGTTCCAGATCTTAGCGCCGCCATGCAATTCTTCTCCATCCCTCCTTTTGGCGTGCACCGCGAGAAGGGACAATAGTCCTCCGAACCCCGCCTTTCGTGATCCTGTACGGGAGAGGGGCGTCAGGTTTTTGGGGAGCACACTCCTGTGACTGCTGCCAGCGATGACTTCCTCAATGACAGCCTTCTTCCTCGACCTCGGTAACCTCTTCATCAACGATATGAGTGACAACATCAACCACATCGGTTCTGCTCCCACTGTACAGTATGTGATTCTGTCCTCCTAGTTTAGTCCGCATCATTACTTTGATGTTTGCAATTGTCGTCATGATCTATTTACTACTGATTCGGATTAAATCTCATACTTAATTGCTCATATATTCAACAATCCAATCCAAAAACCTGATCACAGGCAATTTACTCCGAGTGGTTTTGTCGTGCTTTTGAAGCCGCCTACTTTTAAGGGGGTGCAATATAAAAGGTGGCGCACAAGAGCAGTACATTTGTTTCAGATCATGTACTGCTATGATGCCACTAAGGGTAAGCCTGAGGACGATCTTAATCCTACACAACAGGAAGCTTTTCAGAACATGGATACCCTCTTCAAAGCCGCCCTGCTGAGTGTTCTTGACGATTCCATTGTGGATTCATATATGTCGTTTGACAGCGGCAAAGACATTTGTGCTGCGATCGAGGCCACGTTTGGGCCCTCGGGCACTGGCAACGAGTTGTACGTCATGGAGCAATTCTGTGACTACAAGATGACTGATGAGCGCTCTGTTGTTCAGCAGACTCATGAGATATAGTCACTCTCTAAGGTACTTGAGTACTTTAAGTGTGTGTTGCTGGACAAATTTGTTGCTGGGACAATCATTGCCAAGCTTCCACCTTCGTGGAACGATTTTGCTACTTATCTGAAAAACAAGAGACATGAGTTTTCTGTTTTGGATTTAATTAGCACTCTTGATTTTGAGGAGAAGGCGAGAGCAAAAGACACACGTGCTCGGGTCGCCGAGGGAGCTTCTAGTGACCACATGGTACACGAGATGAACTTCCAGCCCAACCATCCCCAAAACAACAAGAATATATCTCAGGGGAAAGGCAAGTTTGATGCAAAGAACAAGCCGTCACATTCTACCAACTTCAAGAAGAATTCTCATAACGGGAAGGGATACAAACCTCAATTTTGGTAGCACCGCACAAAATTTATATGGCTGCATCTACCTGCTGTCAGGTAACCTCATGGTGCTCCAGGTATTCCTACATTAGTAACTAGGTACAATGACCACCGCAAGATGAAATTAGCTTATTCGTACGTTGACTTGCTGAATGCAGTGCGGAACGATCCTGTCATGTGTGGAGGAGCAAACAAGCAGTGCAGCCGAAGGTGGAAATCAATCAAGGACTTATGAAATTATATGTAATCTTCCTCAGGCAGGTCAGTATCCCCTTCGTCCAGATGATCGTGTTTTGTCATGCCGAGCTATTGATATGTGCTACTGTTTTGCAACACCGTTTAAGTATAGCTACTGTTTTCCTATCTTTTCAGATTCAGGACAATGAATATGATATCAGGGGAACTGCAAAATATGGACCCATGTCGGGTCATCTCTATTGCCTCATGTGTTTGCTGCAAATGTGTTAGCATCAATTGCAAGATGAGGCAGCTAGCTAGCTTTGGAGTTGCCAACATGCTCAAAGTGCTCGCAACATTGAGAAGAAACAAGCATGCCCAGGAAATTAATGCGTGCACAGGGAGGCCCTTTGCTCAGAGAAGCATCGACCAATTTTCTTTTTTTCCACACCTTCTCACAGCTTTGTATATTGGTTATAGTATGGTGAATCATTGAGATGCATAGACATGCTGAACTTTTGTTCTTCTGAATGTTAGCTTAATGTGAGTGTCTGCATCCAGTACCGCATCCTCTAATTTGGTGGATGCACACAGAGAAAATAAATCTCCTTAATTTACTCCATAACCAACCTATTAAATAGGCCTAGTAACAAACCAGGCACATGCAGTGGCCGGCGGGCACATGCATCCTGCATGCATGGCCAGTCAGCCAAGCCCATGCGCCACCTCCAATGCAGCAACGCAAAAGAAGAGAGCGGTTCTTGGGAAAAAGTGAGTAGTTAGTGCAGCGGGCCTTATAAACACGAACAACTCCCTCTCCCGCTTCCGTCTCCCCACCCAATTCCCCCCGCTCCCCAATCTTCCTCACTCGTCCAGAAAACCCTGCTCACCTTATTCCTCACTCATACAGAAAACACCTGCTCCTCTTCTTCCACTCCTACAGAAATCCCTAGCCCTCCTTCTTCCCCACTCGCACTGCCACTAGGCTCGTCTCTGGCTACTCTGCTCAAACCCGTGAGGTCGGCGCGACGCCCACAAGGAAAATGGAGTTGGCTGGCCCCAATGCCAAGAAGATGAGGCTCCCGCCAGCGGCGAAGCCGGTTGTAGATCCTGCACCCGGTAGCGCAGGGAGAAGCAGCGAGCGCCCCCCCACCCGGATCTAAGGAACCGGTAGAATCTCCGGTGGACCGCATCAGCGATCTTCCGGGCATCACCCTTGAGGAGATCATCTCGCTTCTCCCCACCAAGGATTGCTGCCGCACACAAGTCCTCTCAACTTGGTGGCGCCCTCTATGGCGCACCGCGCCCCTCAATCTCGACTGTCGTCAGATATCTGTCCTTCCTGAATTCGATCTCATCAGAGCCATCGTCTTTTCTCACCAGCAGGGCCCCGTTCAATGCCTCTGCATCCCGACAAGCTACCTGCTGTCCATACCCGGCAAGGTGGACGCTTGGCTGACATCCCCTGAATTCGGAAAACTCCAGCAGTTTGAGTTCTACCATTACCACGAAAGTTTCATACCACGAACATACCAAAAATTCGTGCCCACACCACCGTTGTCCATCTCGTGGTTTTCCTCCTCTCTCCACACCGCCACCTTCGCCCGGTGCCATCTACCAAACGATCTGGTACAAATTCTTCGACTCCCATTGCTAAAAAAACTTTTGCTTGTGGTGGTTTATCTGTCGGAGGCCTCACTGCACAGCATCATCCACTCCAGTTGCCCTGCCCTGGAGCACTTGCTGATTGTTTTGGGAATAGAAATCAGTATCAGTTGTCTCCAAATAAAGTCGCCTCACCTTAAAAGCATTGGAATTTGTTTTAAAGGACAGCAGCTCATCATCGAAGATGCCCCTTCACTTGAAAGGTTGCTCCTTCATAATTGTTATACACCTTCAGAAATAACTATCGTCTCTGCGCCCAAACTGGAGACCTTGGGTGTAATTCGTGACCCGTTTAATAATCACAAGGAGTTGGTGTTTGGCTCCTAACTTTTTCAGGTACCGTATATTATCATCTACACATTTGTAATCATATGCTGCATTTTTCATTTATGCGCATAAGATTTATATCATCTTGGAGTACACTTTGGGTACTAATATTATGTTATATGCTCAATGAAGAGGTCGTCCATTGATTGCCTATCAATGTTGCTGGATTCTATCAAGATCATATATATCAGAATGTATAGTTTTGATCTGGACATAATTATTGGCTTGCTGCGATGCTTTCGATCTCTGGAGAATTTATACATAGAGGTGATGATTTCATGCACATTGAAAGCCCGTATATATTGTACTAGAATTAACTGTTTAGCTATCGTTCTTTCGACATACTCTTTTTTCAGACCTTAACTGTTTTCAATCTTCATGTCTACTTAGGGACAACCACATGGAGAAAAACATATAACCAATCGTTGGCGTAATAAGCACAAGGATTTTCTCAGTTCTCATGACATTCATTTGAGGACAATAACGATGGGACGATATGCATCCAACCAGGCAAACAGAAGCTTTGTCACATTTTTCCTGTTGAATGCGAGGTTACTATTGTCCATGAGGCTTAATTTTTATAGCAAGAGATTTCTCACGGACGAACATGTTGAACAGCAAAAAAAGAAGTTTCAGGTGGACAAATGGGCTTCTAAACGTGCTCGGCTTATATTTACAATAAGTTGTAGACATCTTGAAATAAATTTTTTTTTTGCACAGGATGTTGATTTTATGGATCAGACCGATCCATTTGATTGTGACTGGAAAAAAGAGTGGTTGGGTTAGATGTTATTATCATGTTCAATCTGGGTTTTGTCTAAAAATTTGATGAACAATTAATCCTTGGGCTCTTTGTACCATTTGTATGCTTGACTTGCATGTTGTTGCCCTCGTACTCCCCTCCACCTGCCACTACACTGCCGCATCTTCCATGGCTGCTGTTCGTTCCCGTCCAAGGCCTTGCCATCATTCTCCGCCTTGGTTAGCTCGCTGTGCCCACCGCCGTCTAGCATTGTTAACATGGTCAACAACCAAGAGGAATCAGGAGATGACAGTACGTCAAGAGGCTGACAGTAGGGACCCACCAGGGTCATTGCATTTTGCAAGCATGTGCCTCGTTATTACAAGCCAAAAAATACTTCCTCCTAATTGTTTGACAACTAGGTTCCACGCCATTGTCAATGTAGTCAATAAACGAGAAAATTACACAATGAGCGGATAACACCAGGGACCCAGCAGCTCGCCCAGTTGTTTTTCAGTTTCTGAGACGGAGCTCAACTGCGCGCTGTGCGGGGGCTGTGACCCGTCTAGCCCACGCTTACGCTTTTATTAAGCACATGACGAGCCCAGTTGATATATTTTTTCTTTCTGAAATTGGCTAGCCCAGTTCTTTTTTTTGGAGAATACCAAAACCAAGGCCTACTTGCTTTTCTCAG
Organism: Triticum aestivum; assembly: GCF_018294505.1. NCBI lineage: Eukaryota > Viridiplantae > Streptophyta > Magnoliopsida > Poales > Poaceae > Triticum > Triticum aestivum. The sequence continues at coordinate 591,183,030 of NC_057798.1, read as the reverse complement.
CCCTGCTGGGCTGCAAATCTTTCAAGACGAGGAGGGATGTAAGTAGTAAGAAATGGGCTTCCCCAGAAAACGGGCTATAAGTTGTAAGAAATGGGCTGTAAATTTTTAAACCAAAGCCAACCAGCAATTGCATTAAAATATCATTTTTTCAGGATTTCTCTACTCTCTACTCTTATAAAAACCAAAGCCAACTGGCAATTACATTAAAATATCATCTTTTCTCCCACAAGATAAACTACTCATACAAATGCATCTTCATGTTCCGTGCAACGAACGGGCATCTTGCTAGTTAAGATTCTAAATTTCATTCATTTTTTGCGGAGAATTGTTTTTTGAATTTTATTTTGATATAATTTTTTGAAAACTATTTTTAACGTGACTCAAAATTTTGTGATTAAAAGAGTTCGGACCCCACCGAAATATGCAAAATTTCATTGAATTTTTTAGCAGTGCCCAGAATATATGGTCTGTAATGCTAATAAAAAGAATATGGGCTTCAAATATCCTTAAGAATTAGCAAATGGGCTGGAAATTATTGAAAATAATGGCTAATGGGTTGTATGCTGTTTTCCACAGATTTGGAGGCTGACTTCTGGGCCTACTAGGTTGACGATCACGATGTCCTAAATTTTTTTTTGACGCGTACGCAAGGCTTTGTCAACTTAGTCAACACACAGCAGTGACTGTTGGATGTCCATCCAACGGCCACCGTGCTTCTTCAATCTCTGATCTTCCTGCTCCAGCCGCCCAACCAGCACCGACGGGACTGCCTGCTCCCTCCTCCCGTGGCTAGCTGTGCTGCTGCTAGGCCATCCCTCTAACCACCCACACATCCTATTATTTTTCGGCGATGTCAGACTCACTCCGCAACCGACCAGTCAGCGCTCGTTCTTCCCTCAGCGTGGGCATGCGCTGCGGTGGCTTCATCGGCTCTGGGTGGTTCTCTTCTTGGGCCTCGCCCTCGTCCACCGCGTTTGTGCTCTCGGCACGGCGAGGTCAACATGGTCAACAAACAACAACCATCGGAAGAGGCTGACAGTAGGGGCACACACAGGAAAATGCCTCCTTATTACGCGCAAAATAATGATTCCTCCACCTGATAGCTGGGACCCACCGGAAGGGTCTCTGTATTTTGCGAAAAAACGTTCCCCGCGCTGTCAGCTCGGACCCACTGGAAATGCCTCCTTATTACGCACAAAAAAATGAATACTCCCCCTGCTAGCTGGGACTCGCCTTGGTGGGAGGCTGACTTGTGGGCCTACTAAGTTTACGGGGACAGAGGGCTTTGTCAACTTAGTCAATATGAACGACTCTAGCTCCAGTGACCGTATGATGTCCATCCAACGGCCGTAGTGCTTCTTCAACCTCTGGTCTTCGTGCTCCAGCCGCCCAAAGCAGCGCCGGTGTGCCGTGTGCTCCTGCCTCCCTTTGCTGGCTGTGATGCCGCGGAGGCCTCACCGCCCCTACTACTCCCACCACTGGCCAGGCCATCCCTCTACTCACCCACACCCCCTGTTATTCTGCGGCGACGGCAGCCTCACACCGCAGCAAACCAGTGAACCCTCATACTCCTCTACGCGTGGGCATCCACTGTCGCGTCTTCCCCGACTCCGTGTCGTCCCCTTCCTAGGCCTCGCCGTCGTCCACCGCCCTGGTGCTCTCGGCACGGCGTGGTCAACGTGGTCAAGGAACGGCTTCCATCGGACGTGGACTGTACGTGGAGAGGCTGACAGCTGGGTCCACGGCCGCAACAAGGAAGTGCCTCCTTATTACGTGTAAAATAATTATTCCTCCACCTGACAGCGGGGACCCACCGAACGGGCCACCATATTTCATGAAAAAAACGTTTCCCCTCTGACTGCTGGGACCCAACAGCTACACCTTCGCACGCAAGGAAGTGCGTCCGGGCAGAAAAAATGATTCGCCCCCCTGACTGTTGGGACCCACCAGCTACATCTTCGCACGCAAGGAAGTGCGTCCGGGCAAAAAAAACGATTCACCCCCCTGACTGCTAGGACCCACCAGCTACATCTTCGCACGCAAGGAAGTGCATCCAGGCAAAAAAAAAACAAAATGATTCGCCCCCCTGACTGATGGGACCCACCAGCTACATCTTCGCAGGCAAGGAAGTGCCTGATAGTCGGGACCCACCTGGTTGAAGTGTACGTAGCGTTGTCATTCTGGTCACGAACGTGTACATACATACTGGTCGATGTAGAGGCGCGCACGTGTCATAGTAGAGGCGTGCACGTGTCGTAGTAGAGGCGCGCATGTAGCATGTACACGTACGTATGGCGGCGAGGGTGCAAGAAAGAAAATACGGCCACATACGTACATCCGGGCAGGGTCTCAAATGCCTACTCGCGCATACGTACATGGCTGGGTCGGAACGGAGAAACAACGTCGTCGTCGTGTTCATGGGGACCTAACCGGCTGGGTCGGAACGGGATGCGTGGTCATGTTCATCGGGAGGGCTTGGACGGAATAGGCGATGGAAACGAGGCCTGGCGTACCGCACAACAGAGGAAACAACCTTGTGTTCGACCGACCACATTTGAAATGGGGTCCTATTGATCGGGAGGGGTGTGGTGTACTGCAAAACGGACGAAACAGACCTCCTACGGTCGAAACGGGGGTCCTATTGATCGGGAGGGGTGTGGTGTACCGCAAAACGGAGGAAACAGACCTCCTACGGTCGAAACGGGGGTCCTGTTGATTGGGAGGGGTGTGGCGTACCGCAAAACGAAGGAAACGGACTTGTGTTGGAGCGCTACCATCGAAACAGGGGTCCTGTTCATCGGGAGGGGTGTGGCATACCGCAAAACGGGACTCCAAGGGATACTGCTCATCTCCACCGTCGACCTCCTCCAGCCTCCACGGGCTACCATCGACCTCCTCCAGCCTCCACGGGCTCCTGTTCATCCAGCCTCCACCGCGCGCTACTCCACCGGCTACTGTTCAACCACCCCTCCATGGGCACCCCTCCACCGTCTACTGTTCATCCAGCCCTCCACACCACGGGGTCCTGTTCAACCACCCCTCCACCATCTACTATTCATCCAGTCGTCCACACTACGGGGTCCTGTTCATCCAAGCCCCCCCCCGCAACGCTCACTGTTCATTCAATCGATCGGCTTCAGTTAGCAGCAGTAGCGAAGGAATCGCTCGACCGGGTTCAGTTAACAGCCATCGATTGATCGCTCGGGTTCAGTAACGCGTAGCCTGCAGTGCAATCGCTCGGGTTCAGTTAGAGGCCAACGCCTCGCTCGGGTTCAGTTAGAGCCAACGCCTCGCACACACGCGCGTACGTGTATGAGAGAAACGCGCATCGCTCGGCCCCCGATCTCCCACCATAACCGGGAACTCCCCGAAATTTTCCTCCCCCTCGCTTCTACCATGATTTTTTCCGTCATGGACGGCCCAAAGAATGTCATGCAGCTGCGTCTCCGGCCCGCCCAAGACGAAAAGCCCATTTCCTGTCATGATTTTTTGTCATAGAAGTAGGAGCCCACCACATCTATGATGATACCGGGTTCTGTCACAATTATCGTCATAGAAGTGTCATATGTATGACTGAATTTTTTTTCGTTCGGCCCAAAATGTCACGGATGTGTCTTTTTTTGTACTGTATGTGGCAAGCTTAAGCACCTGTAGGAGCAAGTAAGGTGCCCGTCCGTTGCACGGAAGAGTGAAATGCATTGATTGGGGTGTTGTTTAGTTTGACAAAGGATGTGGGGGTCATCTCGTGTGTAACAGGTATCGATAGGTTTCTTCAGATATTATTTCATCTCTAGAGCTCAGAAACATCCGGGTGAAATAGATAAAAAAGTATCTTTTGCAAAGAAAAGCGTTCAACTGTTCAACCTGCATCCAAAACTTGTGAAGAAATAACTCTTATTGTGCTTTGCAGGAAATGGTTCATCATAAGTCTTTCATCGGTACTGTAGTAAAAATTCATACATGGAAGATTCTGGACTAAACCATAAACGGATACACTTTTATTCATGCGTGATACTCCAATAGAGCAAAATCATGCATGGAAGTCTCCACATGCTTAGACAACGGATTACATTGAGCAAAGACTAATGATCAACATTTAACTTAGTAATGCATATGTCCAGGTAAACCTCCTTGGAGTCCCCATGCACCTTGTTGGAGGTCAAATAATACCATGCATCTTCCATGTCCACATCGGCGGGAAGGTCCCAGCTCGGCAAAGTCCAAGTCAGCTTGACGTAGCTAGTGTCGCCGCCCATGGACCTCCGAGGGGTAGTAATAGTGAGCACGCACCCGTACATCGGCCTCGTGTCAGTGTCAGCGTCAGCGGCGTCGCCCCTGACGCACACTATAGAGATGTGGCGGCGGCCTGCGTGGGCCTCGCCGGTGGCCACGATCAAGAGGAAGACGCTGCCGTCCTCCTTCGAGACTAGCAGGCGGCGTTGATCCTCCAGCGACTCCGGCACGGTGAACGGGTAGCACGTCTCGTACTTGATGTTCTTCGCCAAGGGCCAGTAGTGATTGCCACACGCCTGCGTCAGGTGATGCACGATGTCCGCCGGCGAGCCCCAAAACGGCACCAGGCACTCATAGCAGTAGACAAAGGGCTCCTTGGAGGCATCGACCAGGCCGTCCATGAAACGGGAGTGGCTATAGTGGACGTTCCGCCAGTTGAATATATGAGCAAGTTGCTACGAGATTTACTACAAAATAAATGATGACAGCTGTAACAGAGATTAAACTAATCATGCGGACTAGCATAGTAGATGAACAGATCGAGTCTAGGACACAGACTAGAAACATGAATTCTACCACGATTTCAAACAGGAAGGACAGAAACACATACGGTGCAACGGGAGCAGCACCAATGGCGTTGAGGTTGTCGCCCATGTCGTTGAGGAAGAGGTTGTCGAGGTCGGGGAAGAAGTCGTCGTCGGTGAAGTCGTGGCTGCTAGCAGTCGCGAGAGTGCGCTCCCCAAATGTCAACAGCGCCCGCCGAATGGAGGGCAGGAGGGAGTGGCTGTAGGGGACGTTGCGGCCGCTGAATGGAGCACAGGAGTAGCCCACGAAGCAGTAGATGGTGCTCCTCCCTAGACTCTATTCTTATCTCTATCTCTACTACTCTTCTTTGTTTTTTATAAGATACTAGTTGTAGTTGTCAAATCGAATAGTACTGCACCGTCCACTGCACGCCCGGCTGAACACGCCTCCTCGCCTCCATTAAACCCGCATGCAAACCGAGAAACCTACTCCGGCCCGTGGGAGGAAATTTTCCGGTTGCCGCGGGAGGGTTATTCTGCAAATTTTCAGCAACTTAGCATGCGACCGTTTGATCTCAGATCCAAGGGCTGCCAGCACCCCGTATCATGGTCGCACCTACCACGACCGTCGTGTCGCACGCGGGGTCGCGCCCTTGGAGATTTAACATGGTGCGTTAGGCTATCTGATGTTGGCATGTCATACATAGTCATCACTTAGTCACTCATACTACAACAAGGTTAGCTATAAGGTTGGCTATAAGTGTATATTTTTTTACTCCTCTCTATCTATTTCTTCGTACTCCCTCCATCCCATAATATAAGAACGTTTTTGACACCAGTGTAGTGCCAAAAACGTTCTTATATTATGGGACACAGGGAGTACTAGTATTTATTGCATTTGCCAAGGAGTGACCTCTTCCAATGAAATGGTGTTGCTAAGTTTGCTTCATTTAACTAGCTATAGACTCAAAATTGTCTTTTCACCTAGGTACACGCGCTTAGCACCGTTTGTTCCTTGGGTCACCAAACTAGTCTCTCTCTCTTCTTGATTAACTTGCCACATCAGACTTTATGCCTATGTGGCAAGCTTAGCACCTGTAGGAGCAAATAAGTACAATAGTGCGCTTTACATGGCATTTTTGCATATGTGGAAGAAAGAGAGGCAATGAAAAAGTGGAGAAGTGGGCTCTCATGCAAGAGCCAGCCTCTACTACATGGTGGAGCATTGGGCGAGGCACCTGTATGGAGGTGGTCAGGAATCGGGAGACTCACGCCGGTCGTCCATGCATGACACGGAAGATCAGTTCATTGGTGCCTGGACAATCCCTGCAAGACACGGAAGATCAGTTCGTCCATGCATGTGACCAGACTCCAGTAGACACGCCTGGATTGTCTATCGTCTACATATCGTGAAGGCCGTGTTGTACATGGCTGTAGTTGTGGTGAGAAATCTAAAAAAAGGTTTCTTGTCATCTCACAAAATTAGGTGTCATGTGCTTCGGATCACTGCGAGGGTTAAACAGCGACAACTGAGTTGGGCTAGTCATTGGGCGCACATGCACAAACAGTGACTACTCGGCTGCCATCTAGGTCAAGCCGGCTATGTTAATTAGGACATCTATTGACCGACCCCTTTTCTATGAGTTTATCTTTAATTTGAGCTTTGTTCCTCGTCTAGTTTGTCCGTCGGGATTCATGTTGTCTCCTTTGGGCAGTGAGGTTATGATTTCTTGTCATGTGGCATTCTTTCGTGTTATATGTTATAATCCGGCACTTCAGATCAAAATGACAACAACTGCGCCTCCGGGCCACGTGCATGAAGACTTCTCGACAGTCATTGACGAGGTCAAGCCGGCTTCAGTAGACAAAAGAAAAATAGTACTACTCCACTATATAGGCAGGAGCCTCCGCTCTTGCTTGCTAGTGTTGCTCTCTTCACACTGTCTTGGCCTCTCCAGATCTAAACATGACAGTGGTGGCCACGCACACTCTCTCTCTCTGCTCACCGCTGGTCACAGATCCAGCCGGATCCTCTCCGCCGGGGAAGGTGAGAAGGTGCAACGTTCATGCGGTCGTCCTCGGCGACGGCTCTTACCCCTTGTTGGGCGCGTCCCGATCAGCCTGCCTTGCCGTTCTCTCCCAAGCACCGCTGGTGAGGGAGGGCCTCCGACCCCTTCTTCCTCGCTGCCGTAGTGTGGGCAGATCTGGCCTCCCACCGCCCACCTAGCGACATCCCGGCAACCATCAGGTATAACTTCCTTCGAAACCGGCCTTGCTATACTTCTCGAGCTCCTGACGTTGATGCATTTGTATCTTGTACTATTTCTCAGGCCCCCTCGTAGATAGTTTTGATCGGCTGTTCGATAACCACCTAATTTTTTTACGTTTAAGAGGTAAAACTAGTTCATGCACTCGAATCTAGTACTACTTGGTTCAAACAAGGAAGAAATGGGGTGGGGGTGGGGGAGGATTTGTTACCTGAATCTAGGACTTGGTCAAAAGAGGAAATAATGGGGGCGAAAAGTAGCAGAGACGGGCTATCCAACTGGTCTCTAGGTCTAATAGGGAAATAAAGGGAAACGTAGCACAAACTCAATATAAACCCGATCTATTGGTTGAAAAAGGAAAGAAAGTGAGGACTGGGGGACAAGCCAACAGAGTAAGTCCAACACTAGATTTGCTAGCCTCACACAGTATAAGGTGGCTATACCGAGCAAAAATGGGACCAACCCAGATATCCTGTTCTGATGTTTGTTGTACCGAGCCACTCTTATGTAATGCCACTTGTAAAATGTAGCAGTCGCACTGTTAAAAGTAAGGACACGTTAAACCAATGTTGTTTTCAATGTAATGCCTCCAGTAATATGAATCATTGGCACTTCTTTACATGTCCTGCTAAAATTTCCCATTAAGATAAGTTGGTTCTTTTCGTTAGAAATGCAACTGTCCTGGTCCGCCTACTCTCCCATGCCCAAAGTAATGTCATATTTAATGGTTGTCATAGTTAATCCTAATGCCCACACTAATATCTAGCAATGTCACTGCTTTAGAAATTGCCTGTCCTTGTAGGATTGCCATTCAGATAAGGAACATGCTTATTTTCATTTGATGCATGTTTCATCACTTGTTAGTCACCCTCCTTTCCACCTTTTTTGTGCAAACAGAGATATACATTTCACGCTCGATCTTAGTTGAACTGCACAAATGATATCCAAATTATAGTTCAGCATTCCAGGAGCTTCACAACCAACCTTGATGTTGCTCAATTTTATTGCAACTAATGAAGAAGAAGCTCTATGGATTTCGTTTTCTGATGGAAATGGAACCGGGGCTGGAGCCCTTTTCTTAATTTTTTTTGAAGAAGAAGCTACTAGCTCACGGGAGATTGCTTAATTTTAGGTGAACTGCACCAAAAGGTCCCATGAATTGAATTATCCATGTTGGTGACTGAAAGAGCCAGCTTCGGCATCCCAGTATAAGCACCCCCGCCTCCATCCTTGCGACGCACGGTACACCTCGTTTGCCACTTGCTCGATCCTAGTGACACTAATAAAATGAAGTAATAATACAGTTAAAATAGAGAGAGTGTCATCTCTATCATTTCATTTCCAATGTAGATAAAGAAAGTGTTTCTCTTTGTTAAAGTATGTTTCATCAACTAGTCCCATTGTTAATGTTTAAGCATTTCTGCAAACTGGGGTGCTTAATTTTAGTTGATATGTACAAAAATAGATATTTGAATGTCTCAAGGCGCCTCCTTGTACTACCGCTGTACACTGATGTTCATCACTGGCAGAAGGCGTATCTGGGAGACTTGGGACGATGTCCAGTATGAGGCGTACCGTATGAGGCGTCGCAGGGCCCATCTCGCCCTCGCAGCATGGCATACTATGATACTATCACAATATTTTCTTCTATTTATTTTGTGTGTTTCATCAACTAGTGTCACTATAATGTAATCACGCTTTTTTATTTTCTGTGCAAACAGGGTTATTCAGTTGCATTTTGGTGGAACTGCACAAATGTACATATGGAACCGACATATATGCAGAGTGTGAGGTGTGCCAAGTAAAAATTACCGACACCAACCATGCTGCATGCATGCATTAGCATCCACCACCACCAGTGGGATGTGTGGCGCTCTCTGTGGACGGATCTTTCTCAGTAGCAAATCCTCTAACCAAATACTAGTAGCTTATATTGGCAGTTTTCTAGGGAGTACACTTTTCTGAAAGAAGCACCAATCTATTTTTCTTTATTTGTACATTGTGTCACAACTTTGACCCAAAGGTCCAGAGCTATTTTAGGGTGATTGGCGTAGTACTCGGAGACTGATTGTAAGCATGATTTTCATTAGCTGTCACACTGATTGTAAGCATGAGCAGGTGGAAGATTAGGTTAGTGCGAAGCTTACCTTAAACCCTACCACAGCCGTTGAAACAAGGAGAGCGTCGAGGGAATCGTGGAGAATGGCGGGGAAGTGACGTCGCGCCATCCGGCCTCCTCTTGCGGTGGGAGAACGAATACTCCTGTGGCTCCGGCTGGCTCTGCACCCTCACGAACGACACACCATACTCGATCGATTCGTTATCCTCTGGGTGCTCGACCTTCGACCTGTATGCCCACCACCTCCGCCTGACTGTCGCCTCGGGCGAATCTGTCTGCTCCATCGCCCATAGGAGATACTCGATGAACTCGGAGCACTACGGCGTGACTGCCGCCGAGGAGTACATGTACATCGCCGCCCTCATCACCGCCGTCTCGCTCTTTCGCATACATTGCCACATGGCCCGCACCGTCCTCAAAATCTCCCACTCATTGTCGAACCAACTAAGGATCTCCTTCAACCTGGCTAACTTTGCCTGGTCGCCGCCGGCGATTTGCCTGATTTGCTGCTGCATCCTCTCCATAATGTCCTTCTGAGTGGTCCGATGCTAGCTTTGGAAGATGGGTGGAGAGACGATGGTCTTGCAATCGAGAAGAGGGAGAGGCGAGACGGTGGTTTTGGAATTGAGATGATGGAGAGGAGAGGAGGTGGTTTTGCAATGGAGAAGATCAGAAGAGGGAGAGGCGAGACGGTGGTTTTGGAATGGAGATGATGGAGAGGAGAGGAGGTGGTTTTGGAATGGAGATGATGGAGAGGAGAGGAGGTGGTTTTGCAATGGAGAAGATCAGAAGAGGGAGAGGCGAGACGGTGGTTTTGGAATGGAGATGATGGAGAGGAGAGGAGGTGGTTTTGGAGTGGAAAAGAGGGAGAGGAGTGTGCGGCGGCGATTTAGGATTGGGCGAGAGGGCTGGCGCGCTGTGACTGGATCAAAATCAAAATCAATTTACCCTTCAATTAAGAAAGTGACCCCACATTAACTAGTCTCCCTTTTATTCTGGGTCATAATTGACCATGATTTTCGCACATAAAATATATGTTATATGTTGCAAAAATAATATAATTCGAAAGTACATTCAGATACGAACCAAATGATATATTTTTTGGTGACATGCATTCACATTTTGCTTGTAAAATACAGTACGTGGTCAAACTTTGATCCAAAATACGCAAAACAACAAAAAAATACTTCCAAGACCAGCGCCGCTCTTCCGCTCTTCTCCTCTTAAACCACCGCCGCTCCTCTCCTGTTCCAATCTAAATCCAGTGCCGCTCCTCTCCTCTTCCATTTCAAAACCACCGCCCCTCCTCTCCTGTTCCAGTCCAAAACCAGCGTCGCTCCTCTCCCCTTCTAACCCAAAACAAACGCTGCTCCTCTCCTCTTCCATTCAAAAACCACCGCCGGCGAGTGAAGGTGCTGTGGAGAAGTAGATCGATGGAGGAGTACAACCGATATGTGAGGATCGCAGATGGCGACCCTGTGAAGCTAGCTAGGATGTTGGAGATACAGTCTTGGTTTGACAACAAGGACCAACTAGCGGCGACGACGACATCCATGGCTGAATATCTGCAACAGAGAGAAAAGGCGGTGATACTCCTGGAGGGAGTCGCGCCGGAGTACATAGAGCTGCTCCTCTGGGCCATGGAGCAAATAGATGCACCGAATCCGATCCTGAGGGAGCGGTGGTGGGAGTATCGATCCCAGATGGAGCATCCACCAGAGATTGAAGGATCGAGCATCTACAGGGTGCCATTTGTGAGGGTGTCCTGCCAGAGTGACCCGATGGAGTCTTCGTCGACCGAACCCAACTGCAAGAGGAGAAAAGCAGTTGGCCCGACGACGCTTCCCCGCCATCGTCTCCCTCGCTGTTCACATCGTCTCAACGGGCGGCTGTCTACCGCCGAGGAATAGGAGGGGGCTCCCCCCCCCCACAGCCTAATAGTCGGGTGATACGTCTCTAACGTATCTATAATTTATGAAGCATTCATGCTATTTTATTATTTGTTTTGAACGATTATGGGATTTGTTATACACTTTTATATTACTTTTGGGACTAACCTATTAACCGGAGGCCCAGTCCATATTGCTGTTTTATTGCCTATTTCAGTATTTCGAAGAAAAGGAATATCAAACGGAGTCCAAACGGAATGAAACCTTCGGCAGCGTGATTTTTTGGAAGAATATGATCCTGGAGACTTGGAGTCCACGTCAGAAGATCTTCGAGGTAGCCACGAGATAGGAGCACGCACCCCCTGTCCCATGGGCCCCTCGAGGCTCCCCCAACCGACTTCTTTTGCCTATATAAGCCTACGTACCCTAAAACCATCGAATATCAAGATAGATCGGGAGTTCTGCCACCGCAAGCCTCTGTAGCCACCAAAAACCTCTCAGGAGCCCGTTCCGGCACCCTGCCGGAGGGGGAATCCATCACCGGTGGCCATCTTCATCATCCCGGCACTCTCCATGACGAGGAGGGAGTAGTTCACCCTCGGGGCTGAGGGTATGTACCAGTAGCTAAGTGTTTGATCTCTCTCTCTCGTGTTCTCTCTATGGCACGATCTTGATGTATCGCGAGCTTTGCTATTATAGTTGGATCTTATGATGTTTCTCCCCCTCTACTCTCTTGTGATGAATTGAGTTTCCCTCTTGAAGTAATCTTATTGGATTGAGCCTTTACTTTGAGAGCACTTGATGTATGTCTTGCCGTGTTTATCTGTGGTGACAATGGGATATCACGTGCCACTTGATGTATGTTTTGGTGACCAACTTTCGGGTTCCGCCCATGAACCTATGCATAGGGGGTGGCATATGTTTTCTTGACTCTCCAGTAGAAACTTTGGGGCACTCTTTGAAGTACTTTGTGTTGGTTGAATAGGTGAATCTAAGATTGTGTGATGCATATCGTATAATCATGCCCATGGATACTTGAGGTAACAATGGAGTATCTAGGTGACATTAGGGTTTTGGTTGATTTGTGTCTTAAGGTGTTATTCTAGTATGAACTCTTGAATAGATCGATCTGAAAGAATAACTTTGAGGTGGTTTTGTACCCTACCATAATCTCTATGTTTGTTCTCCGCTATTAGTGGCTCTGGAGTGACTCTTTGTTGCATGTTGAGGGATTGTTATATGATCTATCTATGTTATTATTGTTGAGAGAACTTGCACTAGTGAAAGTATGATCCCTTGGCCTTGTTTCCTATCATTGCAATACCCTTTACGGTCACTTTTACCATTAGTTACCTTGCTGTTTTTATTATTTCAGATTACAACAACGTACATCTACTATCTATATTGCACTTGTATCACCATCTCTTCGCCGAACTAGTGCACCTATACAATTTACCATTGTATTGGGTGTGTTGGGGACACAAGAGACTCTTTGTTATTTGGTTGCAGGGTTGCTTGAGAGAGACCATCTTCATCCTATAAACCTTAGGTCATCCACTTGAGGGAAATTTGCTACTGTCCTAAAAACATGTGCACTTGCAGGCCCAACAACGTCTACAAGAAGAAGGTTGTGTAGTAGACATCAAGCTCTTTTCTGGCGCCGTTGCCGGGGAGGTGAGTGCTTGAAGGTATATCTTTAGATCTTGCAATCGAATCTTTTTGTTTCTTGTTTTATCACTAGTTTACTTTATAAAAGAAAACTACAAAAAATGTAGTTAAGTTTGTCTCATATGCTTCGTCTTTTTAATATCTTTCGTGAGTATGATGGAAAGGGAAATTGTGCTCAAGTGCTAGAAGAAGAATGCATTAAAATGCTTGGTACTGAATCTTTGAATGATGAGCATGATTGCAATGTTGTTAGTATAAACTCCTTGAATATCCATGATGCTAATGATATGCAAAGCCACAAGCTTGGGGAAGCTATGTTTGATGAATATGATATTTTTTGTCCCCCAAGCTTTGATGAGCAAATTTATTATGATGAAAGCATGCCTCCTATTTATGATGATTATAATGATGAAAGTGGGTTTGGAAGAGTGTCAACTTTAGGAAGTAGTGATCCCACTATTTTGGAAGATATTGAATCTTATTGTGATGAATATGAAAGTGGATTTGGAAGAGTGTCAAATTTATTTAGTGATTCCACTATCTTGGGAGAGGTTTCAATCAATTATGATGAGAACGAAGTTGCTACTTATGATGATTATTGTGATGAAACTTATGCTATAAAAAGTAGTGATGATTATATTTATAAAACTTGTCATGCTTATGATTACCCTTTTTCTGAACATTACTCTTTTAATGTGGAAACAATTTTTAGTGTTCAAGTCTTTTATGATATTCCCACTTTTCCGAATGAGAAGAATTGTGCTTATGTGGAGAGTAGTAAATTTTCTATGCTTGTAGATCATGAAAAGAATGCTTTAGGTGCTGGTTATATTGTTGAATTCATTCATGATGCTACTGAAAATTATTATGAGGGAGGAACATATGCTTGTAGGAATTGCAATAATGTCAAGTTTCCTCTCTATGTGCTTCAAGTTTTGAAATTATGCTTGTTTTGCCATCCTATGCTAGCTGATTGTTGTTACCATAAGTTGTTTGCTCACAAAATCCCTATGCATAGGAAGTGGGTTAGACTTAAATGTGCTACTCATATGCTTCATGATGCTTCCGTTATGTTTCAATTCTTATCTTTTATGTGAGCATCATTGTCATCATCTTGCCTAGCTAGAAAGGCATTAAAGAAAAGCGCTTGTTGGGATACAACCCAATATTTATCCTTACTGTTTTTCTATGTCCACATGATTATGCTACTGTAGTAATCATGTTTTATAGCTTTTGTTTCAATAAAGTGCCAAGTAAGACCTTTAGGATAGCTTACGGTAATAGTTGTGTTGATCCTGCTGAAAATCAGAAACTTTTGCACCCAGTAATTTAGTTTTGTTAATTCACAGAAACATGATTCTGATCTGATTCTTTTTTCTCTGGATTGGTACACCAATTTCTTAGGACTTACTAATTTTGTAGGATGTTTGGAGTTCCAAAAGTGTACGTTTGATACAGATTACTACAGACTGTTCTGTTTTTGACAGATTCTATTTTCTATGTGTTGTTTGCTTATTTGATGAATCTATGAGTAGTATCGGAGGGTATCAACCATAGATAAGTTGGAGTACAGTAGATATTACACCAATATGAATTTAGAATGAGTTCATTACAGTACCTAAGTGGTGGTTTTATTTTCTTATACTAACAGAGCTTACGAGTTTTCTGTTGAGTTTTGTGTTGTTGAGTTCTCAAGTTTTGGGTAAAGATTCGATGGACTATGGAATAAGGAGTGGCAAGAGCCTAAGCTTGGGGATTCCCAAGGCACCCCAAGGTAATATTCAAGGACAACCAAGAGCCTAAGCTTGGGGATGCCCCGGATGGCATCCCCTCTTTCGTCTTCGTTCATCGGTAACTTTACTTGGAGCTATATTTTTATTCACCACATGATATGTGTTTTGCTTGGAGCGTCATTTTATTTTGTTAGTATTTTCTTTCTTTAATTTAGAATAATGTTTTGCATCTTTAGTTTCAATAAAAAAGTCAAGGATAGCCTTTGCCATGCTTATTTTGCTAGTATACATGTTGCTGTTTGAAAACAGACAGTTTACCGCTCTTGAAAAAATTCCCTAGAAAAGTCAGGGAATGGTATAATGTTGAAACTTTTTGCATATTGAGCTATGATAAATTTACTACAGTGGGAATTTTATTTCGTAATTTTTGGAGTTAGGGAAGTATTGATACTCTTGCATTCTTTACAGACTGTACTGTTTTGACAGATTGTTGTTATGTTTGCATTGTTTGCATATGTTTGCTTGTTTAATGATTCTATTAGAGGATAGGAGTATTAAATATGCAGTGACATTTAGTAGGCAATGTTGAATAATAATTTTAGTGATTTGTTACAGTAGAAAATGATAAGGTTTTGCATTGGTTTATACTAACCTATCTCACGAGTTCTTGTTGAGTTTGGTGTGGATGAAGCTTTTGATAAAAAGAGAAACCATGATATCAGATGAATTAAGAGACACAAAAGTTCAAGCTTGGGGATGCCCAAGGCACCCCAAGATAATATTTCAAGAAGTCTCAAGCATCTAAGCTTGGGGATGCCCCGGTAGCCATCCCACCTTTCTTCTTCAACAACTATCGGTTAGTATCGGTTGAGCCTAAGTTTTTGCTTCTCCACATGAGTTGTGCTATCCTTGCAATGTCATTTTATTTTGTTTTTCTTGCTGTTTGAATACAATACCAAGATTTGAAATTCTTTAATTATAGAGAGTCTTCATATAGTTACATAATTATTTAGCTACTCTTTGATCTTCACTTATATCTTTTTGGAGTAGTTTGTCATTTACTCGTGTGTATCACTTATATCTTATGAGTAAATTGTTGAATGAGTTGATTGACATAAATCTGAAATTAAATATGTTTCATTTGCTTATCCCATGGGGAGTAATGACTTCACATCTAAGAAGTAGAGGTTTTAAATTTATTGAAGGTTAGCAAGCATTGTATTGGTCATTTGAACAATTCATGAAAGAATATTTCACATATAAATATACTATCCTAGACATCTTTTATAATTGGGAGCACTCATTAAGTATGACATGCTAAAGAGTTGATGTTGGACAAGGAAGACAACGTAATGGTTTATGTTTTCCGACATCTCAGTTAAAGTATATTGTCATGGATCATTCAAACATGTTGAGCTTGCCTTTCCCCCTCATGCTAGCCAAAATTCCTTGCACCAAGTAGAGATACTACTTGTGCTTCCAAACATCCTTAAACCCAGTTTTGCCATGAGAGTCCACCATACCTACCTATGGATTGAGTAAGATCCTTCAAGTAAGTTGTCATCGGTGGAAGCAATAAAAATTTCTCTCTAAATACGTATGATCTTTTTGTGTGAAGAAAATAGCTTTATACGATCTCTTGTTATGGAAGCAATAAAAGCGACGGACTGCATAATAAAGGTCCATATACAAGGCAATATAAAGTGACGTTCATTCACATTAAGATTTTGCGCATCCAACCCTAAAAGCGCATGACAACCTATGCTTCCCTCTGCGAACGGCCTATCTTTTACTTTATGTCTTTTACTTTTATGCAAGAGTCAAGGTGATCTTCACCTTTCCCTTTTTCATTTTATCCTTTGGCAAGCACTTTGTGTTGGGGTGATCCTGATATATATATATCCAATTGGATGTAAGTTAGCATGAACTATTATTGTTGACATCACCCAAAGGTGAATACGTTGGGAGGCAACACTATAAGCCCCTATCTTTCTCAGTGTCCGATTGAAACTCCATAACCATTAGTATTGCGTGAGTGTTAGCAATTGTAGAAGACTATATGATAGTTGAGTATGTGGAGTTTGATATTCTTGAAAATAAGATGAATTGCAATTGTTTGAATGACTGAGAATGAAGTTTGCTAGTTTTCAAGAAAGTTTATGGTCTATGCTTTGACATGTGAATTGCTTGTTACTTGATCGTGAGAAGTTTTATGAGATGAACTACTATTATGACATATAATCATGCTAGAAAAGGTGATTGCAATTATCATTGATCAAACTTGTGCACCTTCTAGCATTCACACTTCATAAATTCTTTCTTTTATCATTTACCTACTCGAGGACGAGTAGGAATTAAGCTTGGGGATGTTGATACGTCTCCAACGTATCTATAATTTATGAAGCATTCATGCTATTTTATTATCTGTTTTGAATGATTATGGGCTTTGTTATACAATTTTATATTACTTTTGGGACTAACCTATAAACTGGAGGCCTAGCCCATATTGCTGTTTTATTGCCTGTTTCAGTCACTACAAAAAAAGATACATCCGTGACATTTTGGGCCGAACGATTTTTTTTTCTGTCATACATATGACACTTCTATGATGATAATTGTGACAAAACCGGGTATCATCGTAGATGTGGTGGGCTCGTACTTCTATGACAAAAAATCATGACAGAAAATGGGCTTTTCGTCCTGGGCGGGCCGGAGACGCAGCTGCATGACATTCTTTGGGCCGTCCATGACGGAAAAAACCATGGTAGAAGCGAGGGGGAGGAAATTTTTGGGGAGTTGCCGGTTACGGTGGGAGGTCGGGGGCCGAGCGATGCACGTTTCTCTCGTACACATGCGAGGCGTTGGCTCTAACTGAACCCGAGCGAGGCATTGGGCTCTAACTGAACCCGAGCGATTGCACTGCAGCCTACGCGTTACTGAACCCGAGCGATCGATCGATGGCTGTTAACTGAACCCGATGGAGCGATTCCTTCGCTACTGCTGCTAACTGAAGCCGATCGATTGGATGAACATTGAGCATTGCGGGGGGTGGGGGGATTGGATGAACAGTGAGCGGTGGCGTTACCTCTGGATGAACAGGACCCCGTGGTGTGGAGGGCTGGATGAATAGTAGACGATGGAGGGGTGGTCGTGGAGGGGTGGTTGAATAGGACCCCTTGGTGTGGAGGGCTGGATGAACAGTAGACGGTGGAGGGGTGCCCATGGAGGGGTGGTTGAACAGTAGCTGGTGGAGTAGCGCGCGGTGGAGGCTGGATGAACAGGAGCCCGTGAAGGCTGGAGGAGGTCGACGGTGGAGATGAACAGTATCCCGTGGAGTCCCGTTTTGCGGTACGCCACACCCCTCCCGATGAACAGGACCCCTGTTTCGACCGTAGGAGGTCCGTTTCCTCCATTTTGCGGTACGCCACACCCCTCCCGATGAACAGGACCCCCGTTTCGACCGTAGGAGGTCCGTTTCCTCCGTTTTGCGGTACGCCACACCCCTCCCGATCAACAGGACCCCCGTTTCGATCGTAGGAGGTCCGTTTCATCCGTTTTGCAGTACGCCACACCCCTCCCGATCAACAGGACCCACGTTTCGACCGTAGGAGGTCCGTTTCCTCCGTTTTGCGGTATGCCACACCCCTCCCGATCAACAGGACCCCGTTCCGAATGTGGCCGGTCGAACACAAGGCCGTTTTTTCTGTTCTGCGGTACGCCAGTCCTCGTTTCCATCGCCTGTTCCGTCCAAGCCGGTTGGATCCCACGCGTTCTGTTGCCTCCCAATGAACACGAGGCATTCCGTTGCCTCCCCATGAACACGACGCATTCCGTTGCCTCCCCATGAACAGGACGACGACTCTTTTTCTCCGTTCCGACCCAGCCATGTATGTATGCGCAAGTAGGCGTTCGAGACCCCGCCCGTATGTACGTATGTGGCCGTATTTTCTTTCTTGCACCCTGGCCGCTGTACGTACGTATACATGCTATGTGCGCGCCTCTACTATGACACGTACGCGCCTCTACTACGACACGTGCGCGCCTCTACATCGACCAGTATATATGTACGTACATGTTCGCGACCAGAATGACAACGCTATGTACGCTTCGACCAGGTGGGTCCCGACTGTCAGGCAGTTCCTTGCATGCGAAAATGTAGGTGGTGGGTCCCAGCAGTCAGAGGGGCGAATCGTTTTTTTGCCCGGACGCACTTCCTTTGCATGCGAATAAGTAGCCGGTGGGTCCCAGCAGTCAGGGGAGCGAATCATTTTTTATTGCCCGGACGCACTTCCTTGCATGCGAAGATATAGCTGGTGGGTCCCAGCAGTCAGGGGGGCGAATCATTTTTTTTTGTCCGGACGCACTTCCTTGCGTGCAAAGATGTAACTGGTGGGTCCCAGCAGTCAGGGGGAAACTTTTTTTCGCGAAATACGGTGGCCCGTCCGATGGATCCCCGCTGTCAGGTGGAGGAATCATTATTTTCTGCGTAATAAGGAGGCACTTTCTTGCTGCGGCCGTGGACCCAGCTGTCAGCCTCTCCACGTACAGACCACGTCCGATGGAAGTCGTTCCTTGACCACGTTGACCATGCCGCGCCGAGAGCACCACGGCGGTGGACAACGGCGAGGCGTAGGAAGGGGACGACTCGGAGCTGAGGAAGACACAACAGTGGATGCCCACGCGAAGAGGAGTATGAGGGTTCACTGGTTCGGCTGCGGTGTGAGGCTGCTGTCGCCACAGAATAACAGGGGGTGTGGGTGAGTAGAGGGATGGCCTGGCCAACGGTGGGAGTAGTAGGGGGCGGTGAGGCCTCCGCGGCATCACAACCGGCCACGGGAGGCAGGAGCACGCGTCACGACCTGCGCTGGTCTGGGCGGCTGGAGCAAGAAGACCAGAGGTTGAAGAAGCATTACAACCGTTGGATGAACATCGTACGGTAACAGGAGCTAGAATCGTTCATATTGACTAAGTTGACAAAGCCCTCCATCCCCGTCAACTTGGTAGGCCCACAAGTCAGCCTCCCAGTATGCTGGGTTCCAGCTGGCAGGGGGAGTATTCATTTTTTTGTGCATAATAAGGAGGCACTTCCTTGCGTGCGAAGATAGCAGGTGGGTCCGACAAGTCAGCGGGGGGCACGTTTTTTTCGCAAAATACAGAGGCCCTTACGGTGGGTCCCAGATGTCAGGTGGAGGAATCATTATTTTGCGCGTAATAAGGAGGCATTTCCTTGTGTGCGGCCGTGGACCCAGCTGTTAGCCTCTCCATGCACAGTCTACTTCCGATGGTGTCGTTCATTGACCACGTTGACCATGCTGCGCCGAGCGCATCCAAGGTGGTGGATGACGGCGAGGCCCCGGACAGCAACGAGCCGGAGATGGGAAGACGCGGGAGTAGAGTCGCAGACGGAGAGGTGTACGAGGGTTAACTGGTTCTAGTGCGGTGTGGTTCGGCAGTCGGTGGAGAAGAACATGAGGTGTGGAGGGGTGGAGGGATGGCCTGGCCAACGGTGGAGTTGCGCTTCATAACGAAGCGTGCTAAGTAGAGCTGCTAGTAGCAGGAGGCGGGAGGTGGTCCCGGCGGCGCTGGAGGAAGAAGACGAGAGATTGAAGATGGATGTCGGTCGTTGGATGTAAATCCAACGGCTAACATGTCAGAATCATTTGTTGACTAAATTGACAACGACTTGCGTTGGCTTCGACCTATTGGCCCACATTTCAGCCTCAAAAAATGTGGCACGTATTCAACCCATTTTTTCAGAATTTACAGTCTTTTTTTTGCGCGGTAGAATTTACAGTCAATTTGATCTTTTTTTGAATTACAGCCATTAGCTAGGCTGGGTGAACAATTAATGTAGCGTCCATGTGGCCCATTTATTTTATTTCCTAAAAAATTATAGGCCATTTGCACTTTATCTAGATACACGATTTTGCTGGGCTGATTCTAATTATAATGTTGGGTTGGGCCAGCAATGTTATCAAAAGATAAAAAAGGGCTGAGCATTTTGTTATAAATATATTTAAATAATAAGTGATATTATTACATTGTCCTTAAATCTTACCAAGCTTTTGTACACAATCACTAGGATTTTCGTGCCAAAACAATCCAGGATTTTATTTGGTAAGAAATTATTTTTATAAGTTAATAAGATGTGGGATATTGTTTTCTTACATATGTAAGTATCTGTTAAATATATGATGACAATAAAAATAATATATAATAACATATAAAATAATTTAAATATATATAATATAGTTAGAAGGTAAACATAAGTTGTACCTGGCGTTCCTATTCCTATGTAGAAAAATAGAACAAACCTCTGCGTTTTCTTCAAAAAAATACATAAATTGGGCTGCCAAAAATAAAACCTCGGCCGGGAGGTCCATAGGCCGGTTGATACATGACGGCCCTAAGAAAATACAAACAAGCCCTCCCATCCGAGGTCGTGGGTTGCGCATGTTAAAAATGAAAGCCTAGACGGGGCAGCCCAAAACCACGTCCAACACTTGCCAAAACTTTGTCCCTCGTTTTCTCTGTGTTTCGCACACTCGACATTGTGTGGACATTTTGACTGTGCATCATATGAAGATGTGCTATGCATGAATGTTGATCAGCATGATGTTAACTGGCTGGTAGTTCCATTTTCGACCATGAATAAAACTACCAACATGATGTTAACCCTATTTGAAAAGGCCGTGTTAATATAAATGCTCTGCCTCTGAAAGTTGCAGTTTCTTATCTGAAACTGAAACTTGCAGTTTCTTCTCGTCTACACTTTTATACTCCTATGAAACTACATTTTTTAAGTGCTAAAAATAGATCTCTAAAATTCATAAAATTCTTCATATGCTCAATACTACAAATCTGAAATTCAAAAGACATTCATATCTGAAAGTACTCTCAAAATACACAACACAAAACA
Source organism: Triticum aestivum (assembly GCF_018294505.1). Lineage (NCBI taxonomy): Eukaryota > Viridiplantae > Streptophyta > Magnoliopsida > Poales > Poaceae > Triticum > Triticum aestivum. Next base: position 591,161,678 of record NC_057798.1, on the reverse strand, counting down.
CAATTCACAACCTGCAAATACTGACAACCTTAAGCTCCTCCTGACAATTCACAACCTGTCCGACTATTGTGCTGGGGGGGGGCAGCCCCCTCCTATTCCTCGGCGGCAGACAGCCGCCCCGTGAGACGATGTGAACGGCGAGGTAGATAATGGCGGGGAAGCGTCGTCAGGCCAACTGCTTTTCTCCTCTTGCAGTTGGGTTCGGTCGACGAAGACTCCACCGGCTCGCTCTGGCAGGACACCCTCACAAACGACACCCTGTAGATGCTCGATCCTTCAATCTCTGGTGGATTGTCCATCTGGGATCGATACTCCCACCACCGCTCCCTCATGATCGGGTTCGGTGAATCTGTTTGCTCCATGGCCCAGAGGAGCAGCTCTATACTCCAGCGCGACTCCCTCCGGGAGTATTGCCGCCTTTTCACTCTGTTGCAGATATTTGGCCATGGATGTCGCCGTCGCCGCTAGTTGGTCCTTGTTGTCAAACCAAGACTGTATCTCCAACATCCTAGCTAGCTTCACAAGGTCGCCGTCTGCGATCCTCACGTATCGGTTGTACTCCTCCATCGATCTACTTCTCCACTGCACCTTCACTCACCGGCGGTGGTTTTTGAATGGAAGAGGAGAGGAGCAGCGCTGGTTTTGGATTAGAACGGGAGAGGAGCGACGCTGGTTTTGGACTGGAACAGGAGAGGAGGGCGGTGGTTTTGAAATGGAAGAGGAGAGGAGCGGCGCTGGATTTAGATTGGAACAGGAGAGCAGCAGCGGTGGTTTAAGAGGAGAAGAGCGGAAGAGCGACGCTGGTCTTGGAGGTATTTTTTGTTGTTTTGCGTATTTTCGGTCAAAATTTGAACACGTACTGTATGTGACAAGCAAAATGTGAATGCATGTCACCAAAAATTGTATCGTTTGGTTCATATCTGAATGTACTTTCAAATTATATTATTTTTTGCAATGTATAACATATATTTTATGTGCGAAAATCATGGTCAATTATGACCCAGAATAAAAGGGAGACTAGTTAATGTGGGGTCGCTTTCTTAATTGAAGGGTAAATTGATTTTGATTTTGATCCGGTCACAACGCGCCGGCCCTCTCGCCCAATCCTAAATCGCTGCCGCACGCTCCTCTCCCTCTTCATTGCAAAACCACCTCCTCTCCTCTCCATCATCTCCATTCCAAAACCACCGTCTCGCCTCTCCCTCTTCTGATCTTCTCCATTGCAAAACCACCTCCTCTCCTCTCCATCATCTCTATTCCAAAACCACCTCCTCTCCTCTCCATCATCTCCATTCCAAAACCACCATCTCGACTCTCCCTCTTCTGATCTTCTCTCCATTGCAAAACCACCTCCTCTCCTCTCCATCATCTCCATTCCAAAACCACCTCCTCTCCTCTCCCTCTTCTCTATTGCAAGACCACCGTCTCTCCTCCCATCTTCCAAAGCTAGCACCGAACCACTCAGAACGACATCTATGGAGAGGATGCAGCAGCGAATCAGGCAAATCGCCGGCGGCGACCAGGCAAAGTTAGCCAGGTTGAAGGAGATCCTTAGTTGGTTTGACAATGAGTGGGAGATTTTGAGGACGGTGCGGGCCATGTGGCAATGTATGCGAAAGAGCGAGACGGCAGCGATGAGGGCAGCGATGTACATGTACTCCTCGGCGGCAGTCACACCGCAGTCCTCCGAGTTCATCGAGTATCTCCTATGGGCGATGGAGCAGACAGATTCGCCCAAGGTGACAGTCAGGTGGAGGTGGTGGGCGTACAGGTTGAAGGTCGAGCACCCAGAGGATAATGAATCGGTCGAGTATGGTGTGCCGTTCGTGAGGGTGCAGAGCCAGCCGGAGCCACAGGAGTATTCGTTCTCCCACCGCAAGAGGAGGTCGGATGGCGCGACGTCGCTTCCCTGCCATTATCCACGGTTCCCTTGACGCTCGCCTCGTTTCAACGACGGCGGTAGGGTTTAAGGTAAGCTTCGCACTAACCTAATTTTCCACCTGCTCATGCTTACAATCAGTGTGACAGCTAATGAAAATCATGCTTACAATCAGTCTCCGAGTACTACACCAATCACCCTAAAATAGCTCTGGACCTTTGGGTCAAAGTTGTGACACAGTGTACAAATAAAGAAAAATAGATTGGTGCTTCTTTCAGAAAAGAGTACTCCCTAGAAAACTGCCAATATAAGCTACTAGTATTTGGTTAGAGGATTTGCTACCGAGAAAGATCCGTCCACAGAGAGTGCCACACATCCGACTGGTTGTGGTGGATGCCAATGCGTGCATGCAGCATGGTTGGTGTCGGTAATTTTTACTTGGCACACCTCGCACTCTGCATATATGCCGGTTCCATACATACATTTGTGCAGTTCCACCAAAATGCAGATGAATAACCCTGTTTGCACAGATAATGAAAAAGCGTGATTACATTATAGTGGCACTAGTTGATGAAACACACAAAATAACTAGAAGAAAATATTGTGATAGTATCATAGTATGCCATGCTGCGAGGGCGAGATGGGCCCTGCGACGCCTCATATGGTATGCCTCATACTGGACATCGTCCCAAGTCTCCCAAATACACCTTCTGCCAGCGATGAACATCAGTGTACATCAGTAGTACAAGGAGGCGCCTTGAGACATTCAAATCTCTATTTTTGTACATATCAACTAAAATTAAGCACCCCAGTTTGCAGAAATGCTTAAACATTAACAATGGGACTAGTTGATGAAACATACTTTAACAAAGAGAAGCACTTTCTTTATCTACATTGGAAATGAAATGATAGAGATGACACTCGCTCTATTTTAACTGTATTATTACTTCATTTTATCAGTGACACTAGGGTCGAGCAGGTGGCAAACAAGGTGTACCGTGCGTCGCAAGGATGGAGGCCGGGGGTGCTTAGACTGGGATGCAGAAGCTGGCTCTTTCAGTCACCAACATGGATGATTCAATCCATGGGACCTTTTGGTGCAGTTCTGTAGGACCTTGAGAAGATGTGTCTGGAGGGGGGGTGATTAGACACTAAGTACCAAAGTTGCAGTTTTTAGGTTTCTTTAAATTTGAGTGGAGTTTAGGCACAAGTTTAACATTCACAACACATATCAAGCAAGCATGCAAAGAGTATATGAGCAGCGAAAAATAAAGCATGCAACTTGCAAGAATGTAAAGGGAGGGGTTTGGAGGATTCAAACGCAATTGGAGACACGACTGTTTTTGGCGTGGTTCTGATAGGTGGTGCTATCGTACATCCACGTTGATGGAGACTTCAACCCACGAAGGGTAACGGTTGTGCGAGTCCACAGAGGGCTCCACCCACGAAGGGTCCACGAAGAAGCAACCTTGTATATCCCACCATAGCCGTCGCCCATGAAGGACTTGCCTCACTAGCGTAGATCTTCACGAAGTAGGCGATCTCCTTGCCCTTACAAACTCCTTGGTTCAACTCCACAATCTTGTCGGAGGCTCCCAAGTGACACCTAGCCAATCTAGGAGACACCACTCTCCAAGAAGTAACAAATGGTGCGTTGATGATGAACTCCTTGCTCTTGTGCTTCAAATGATAGTCTTCCCAACACTCAACTCTCTCTCATAGGATTTGGATCTGGTGGAAAGAGGGTTTGAGTGGAAAGCAACTTGGGGAAGGCTAGAGATCAAGATTCATATGGTAGGAATGGAATATCTTGGCCTCAACACATGAGTAGGTAGTTCTCTCTCAGAAATAGGATGCTGGAAGTGTAGGTTCAGTCTGATGGCTCTCTCCACGAATGAAGAGGAGGTGGAGGGGTATATATAGCCTCCACACAAAATCTAACCGTTACACACAATCTACCAAACTCGGTGGGACCGAATCGTTAAACTCGGTCAGACCGATTTAGCAAATAATGTGACCGTTAGGGTTTTCGGTGGGACCGGAATGCAACTCGGTGGGACCGATACGGTTAGGGTTAGGGCATAACGTAATCTCAGTGAGACCGATTACACAAACTCGGTAGGACCGATTTTGGTAATTAGCTAACCAGAGAGTTGGTCAGGCAAACTCGGTTGGACCGATTATCAAACTCGGTGGGACCGATTTTGATAATAAGTTAACCAGAGAGTTTGCATTGTAATCTTGGTAGTACCGATTGCTCAAACTCGGTGAGACCGATTTTGATAATGGACATACACAGAGAGATTACAATCCCATCTCGGTGAGACCGAGATCCCTATCGGTGAGACCGATTTGCCTAGGGTTTGTGGCAGTGGCTAAGACATCCAAACTCGGTGGCGCTGGATAGAAAGAATCAGTGGGGCCGAGTTTGACTTTAGGTTTAGGACATATGTGTGGAAGTGGGAAAGTAGTTGAGGGTATTTGGAGCATATCACTAAGCACTTGAAGCAAGAGGCTCATTAAGCAACACCTCATCCCTCCTTGATAGTATTGGCTTTTCCTATAGACTCAATGTGATCTTGGATCACTAAAATGTAAAATGAAGAGTCTTGAGCTTGAAGCTTGAGCCAATCCTTTGTCCTTAGCATCTTGAAGGAGTTCCCACATCCTTTAGTCCATGCCACTCCATTGTTGAACTTATCTGAAACATACTAGATAAAAGTGTTAGTCCAACAAGAGATATGTTGACATTAATTACCAAAACCACCTAGGGAGCACTTGTGCTTTCAATCTCCCCCTTTTTGGTAATTGATGACAACATACATCAAAGCTTTAGATAAAGATATAAAGAATAGCAAGTAAAGCTTTGGAAAGACATGTAACAAGCATAGGCTCCCCCTACATGTATGCAATCATGTGAATATGAAATATAGAAGCATGTGATAGCATAACCATGATAGAGCAGGCAATGTGTTACATGTATCTTGGCCATATGCATCAGAGCAAAAAGTATTAAAGAGAATACCTTCATGCCCATGAGTCCTTCTTGCAAACAGTATGTACATCAGCAAGAATTCCTCATACACATGATTGTGATGCATATACTTACCTTGTAGTCTTGAGTTGGCTTAGGATGGAATGAACCTGCGTAAACAAGGTTAGATAACACAGATGCATCTACTAGCCAGAGCAAACAGAAGAAACCACAAGAATACCAAGACTGGGATGACATGTAGAGAGTGAGTACTAAGTACCACATTGGATTAGACATGTCCCCAAGAGTAAAGATATGCAATGAATTTAAATGATTTCTTTCCCTTAGATGTCTTGCTCCCCCTGAATCTAGCATGGGATATTGGGAGAAGATAGGGAACAGAAAATCAGAGCTGAAAGAAAAAATAATAAACAGAGCTAATGCAAACTAATGCAAATAAGCACATATGAACATGTCTTTCCCCTCAAGAAGACATGTGGCATCTCTCCTCTTGAACACCAAGCATCTGGGATCCTTGAGAAATACTTTCTACTAGTATTCCCTCCCCCTAGATATATATCTCTCTCTCCCTGAAGGATCTCTCTCCCCCTATGAGATGTGATCTCTCTCTCTAAATGATAAGCTTTGATGTGATCTCTCTCTCCCCCTTTGACATCAATTTCCAAGAAGGGTTTGATAAAGATGTAATCTCTCTCTCTCCCTCTGGAATTTGTCGTGAATGGGTTTGATCCTTGAGTCACAACATAAAGCAATGATTAAAAATGTGATGCTTGTAGAGGACAAGATTCATCGAGTGGAGCTGGATCATAAGAAACACAGAATATGTGGCAAAGAGTTTTTCCTGTTATGAAATCGGTGGCACCGAGTGGTATGCTTCGGTCGTACCGAAAAGATTCGGTTGGACCGAAAATAACAAATCGGTGTAACTGAGTTCATCGCAGAGAAAACACTTGTCACCTCAGCTCACTAGACTAGTAAGATCTCACAAAGATTTGCAAGGAATTTACTGAATGATATGCAAGGAATTAGATGCAGAAAATGCAGAGAAAACAGAAAGAAATCTAGATGAAGTTTTTTTTGAAAGGGGAAACAAATATGCATGAGACAAATGCAAAAACACAGAAAGAACACAAGGAGAACTTCATCTAGAGATGGTCGGCGACAAAGTCACCTATGTTAGAGTATATTGACTTAGGAGTCAAGTGAGATCACTTGATCATAGGTCATACTCATCGTTTAAGCTCAAAATGGGGTTGCCATTTTCGGTTTAAGCATCTTGATGTATTCACATCTTGTCGAGTTGCTTTAACTCATGACTCGGAGTAAAGCTTCTCTAAGATGGAATAACATACCTTGGTTGGTGGTGTTGTCCATGTAGTTGAACTTGTGTGGGTTGCTCAAGGTTGATGTAGCTCATCAAGAATTTGGAGCACCACTTGGAATTTGAGTCCATCTACCTACATGGGTTAGTTCTTGCAAGGAAGAGCACTTGTGTATCCAAAAATGACAATCATGAAGCTCAACATAGAATTTGTCATAGGATATGTTTGAATGGTTTCGTGCTTCCTTGTCTTGAACCACCATTGTGTAGAGACTTGGTGATGTAGAGATTGCTCAAGATATGAGTAGGTTACAATCTCATGGAATTTGATTCAACCAAGTACCTACATGGGTTAGATAACATGCAAGATACAAATATATCCAAGACATAAGATTTTAATCATAAGAGAAATATCAAGGATTAGTCATAAGCTCATGTCTTGCATGTATCCAATGGAGTTTATACTCCAAGTTTGAAGCATCAATGATGTTTAATTCTCCTCTTAACCTGCAAAACACTTTCTCATCAAGAGGTTTAGTGAATATATCCGCTAATTGCTTTTCGGTGCGAACATGCTTAAGATCAATGTCACCCTTAGCAACATGATCTCGAATGAAATGATGACGAACTTCAATATGCTTAGTTCGAGAATGTTGCACAGGATTATGACCAATTTTGATAGCACTTTCATTGTCACAAAGCAATGGAACATGTCTCACATATATCCCATAATCTTTAAGAGTTTGGGTCATCCAAAGTAATTGAGCACAACATGAACCAGCGGCAATATATTCAGCTTCGGCGGTGGATAAGGATACCGAGTTTTGTTTCTTGGAGGACCAAGACACAAGAGATCTACCAAGAAATTGACAAGTACCCGAAGTGGACTTTCTATCAACCTTGTCTCCGGCATAGTCCGAGTCGGAGTAGCCAACAAGATCGAAAGAGGCCCTCTTAGGATACCAAATGCCAAAATTTGGTGTATGGATTAAGTATCTCACTATCCTTTTCACAGCCTTAAGATGACATTCTTTAGGAGCAGCTTGATATCGTGCACACATGCACACACTTAGCATAATATCGGGACGTGAAGCACATAGATATAACAATGAACCAATCATAGAGCGATAAACCTTTTGATCAACCGGTTCACCATCTTTGGTCAAATCAAGATGTCCACTAGTAGGCATGGGTGTAGTCATACCTTTGCATTCTTGCATATTGAACTTCTTGAATAAGTCCTTGGTGTACTTCGTTTGAGAGACAAAAGTACCTTCCTTAGTTTGCTTGATTTGCAACCCAAGAAAGAATTTGAGTTCACTCATCATAGACATCTCAAACTTCTCCGACATTAGCTTCCCAAACTTTTCACTAAAATGAGGGTTAGTTGAACCAAATATAATATCATCAACATAAATTTGGCACACAAATAGTTCACCATTAACCCTTTTAGTAAAAAGAGTAGAATCAATTTTCCCAATTTCAAAGCCTTTTTCAATAAGGAACTTGGTCAAGCATTTATACCATGCTCTAGGAGCTTGTTTAAGACCATAAAGAGCTTTGTGAAGTTTGTAAACATGATTGGGTTTCTTAGGATTGACAAAGCCGGGAGGTTGTTTAACATAAACTTCCTCCTCTATTTCACCATTTAGAAAAGCACTTTTAATGTCCATTTGGTACAAGGTGATATCATGGTGATTAGCATAGGCAAGTAAGATGCGAATGGACTCAAGTCTAGCAACGGGGGCGTAAGTCTCACCATAGTCCATACCTTCGACTTGTGTGTAGCCTTGGGCGACGAGACGTGCTTTGTTGCGAACTACTTGTCCATCTTCATCTTGCTTGTTGCGAAACACCCATTTGGTACCGATGATGTTGTGGTTGTTGTCGGGCTTCTCAACCAATGTCCAAACTTGGTTCCTCTCAAAGTTGTGTAGCTCTTCATGCATAGCATTTATCCAATCCGGATCTTCCAATGCTTCTTCGACCTTCATAGGTTCAATGCTAGAGATGAAAGAATAGTTTTCACAAAAGTTAGCTAAACGAGTTTTAGAGCGAGTGATTCTCCCGGTTTGAATATCATTGTAGATTTGCTCGACGGGATGGTCTTTAGCAATTCTTGCTCGAACTCGTGAAAGCTTTTGCTTGGATCTTCGTTGAACATCTTCTTCATCTTGTTCTTCTTCTTGGCCTTCTTCATTGTTGGCGTTGTCGTTCTCTTGTCGTGGTGGAGAAGGAGGTTGTTGACGTTCATCTTGATGCACTTCCTCGTTTTCTTCATCTTGGTGTGTCCCACTTGTGGATGCTTCCGTATCAACTCTTGGTTCACCTTGTCGTGAAGTAGAAGCTTCCACTTGGACGGACGAGGTACTCTCCTTCACCTCCGTTGGACGGACCTTGCCAATAGACAAGTCTTGGATTGCTTCCGAAGGATCTTTGTCTCCTACATCAATTGGCAATTGCTCTACTTGCGAGCCGTTAGATTCATCAAACTTCACATCTACCGTCTCTTCAACCTTTCGGGTGAAATTGTTGTAGACACGGTAAGTGTGAGAGTTTGAGCCATAACCTAGTAGGAAACCTTCATGAGACTTAGGAGCAAATTTAGAACGACGATGCTTATCAAGAATGTAGCACTTTGAGCCGAATACTCGAAAGTATCCAACTTGGGGTTTGTTACCGGTGAGGAGCTCGTATGCCGTCTTGCCGAGTAGCTTGTGAAGATACAAGCGATTTGTTGCATGACAAGCTGTCTCAACCGCTTCTGCCCAAAAGTGCTTCGGCGTCTTGTACTCATCAAGCATCGTTCTCGCCATTTCGATGAGCGTCCGGTTCTTCCTCTCAACAACTCCATTTTGTTGAGGTGTGTACGTAGCCGAGAACTCGTGTGAAATCCCTTCTTCGTCAAGAAAGGTGTCCACATTTGCGTTCTTGAACTCCGTTCCGTTGTCGCTGCGAACCTTCTTGATCTTCACTTCAAATTGGTTTTGGGCCTTCCTAGCGAAGTTTTTGAAGATCTTTTGGACCTGCGATTTATCATCAAGAAAGAACACCCACGTAAATCTGGAAAAATCATCAACTATAACTAGACCAAAAGAATTTCCACCGAGACTCTTGTAAGAGTTGGGACCAAAGAGATCCATGTGAAGTAGCTCGAGTGGCCTCTTCGTGGTCATGATGTTCTTCACGGGATGCCTTCCTCCAACCTGTTTACCTGCCTGACAAGCACTGCAAAGTCTATCCTTATCAAATATGACATCATTAACTCCAAGGATATGATTTCCCTTAATAAGCTTGTCAAGGTTTCTCATGCCAACGTGACCTAGTCGTCTATGCCATAACCAGCCTTTTGAGGATTGAGCAATGAAGCAAGTTTTAGGTTGAGCCTTTTCAGTGAAATCAACAATGTATAGATCACCTCTACGCACACCGGTAAAGACCATTTTATGATTGTCTCGACGAAACACTTGGCAATCAACTTCAGTAAATAGACATTGAAACCAAAGTCAGCAAGTCTAGATACTGAAAGTAAGTTGTAACCAAGAGATTCAACGAGCATAACATTTTGTATGGAGCTATCATGTGAGATGGCCACCTTACCGAGACCAACCACCTTACCCTTTGAGTTGTCACTGAAAGTGACATACTTTCGAGGACTATCATTATCTGCAAGCTCACAAAACATGTCTTTATCTCTGGTCATGTGATCGGTACATCCACTATCAAGGACCCATTCCTTTCCTCCTGACATATATCCCCGAAGATTTGCCATAAGACCAAAATGTCTCATTGCATCATCAAAATCGAAGTCACTATCATCATCCTCATCATAGTATCCATGTTCAACATCGTCATGTGGTGGATCAAATCCTAGAGAGGGTGATTCATTAGAATGAGTTTGACAATAATCTTGTCTATGAATTCTTATAGCTTCGGAAATAATGTCACTAATAATACCAACATTTCCTTTGGCACGCATAAGGTTTGTAAGCTCAAATAGACGATCACCAAACATAGGATCACTAGTATTCATTTTACTCAAAGCAATAGACTTATGGAGAATTGGATCTAGATTTTTCAAGGAATAATCTGGAAATCGTTCCTCAAGAAATTTCCATATGGTGTAGGCACACTCAAGAGTAGGCAGTTTTATAATCAAGTTTCTAGGCAAGCCTCTAGTGATAAGATTAACAGTTCTAACGTTCCTAATCATGTCAATAGACTCATCAAGGGTAGGATGCATACGATCAACACAAGGTGCACAAGGACTAGCAATGTACTTGTTCAAATGATATTGATTGAAAATAACAAGCATCTCATTTTTTCACTCATGAAAATACTCTCCATCAAGAATAGGCACTCTATGTCTAAGACTCCCCAAAGTAGACTCATCCATCTTCCTCCAATGGTGATTAAACCAAGGCAATGGAGACCAATGCTCTGATACCACTTGTAGGACCTTGAGAAGAGGTGTCTAGAGGGGGGGGGGTGATTAGACACTAAGTACCAAAGTTGCAGTTTTTAAGTTTCTTTAAGTTTGAGCGGAGTTTAGGCACAAGTTTAACATTCACAACACATATCAAGCAAGCATGCAAAGAGTATATGAGCAGCGGAAAGTAAAGCATGCAACTTGCAAGAATGTAAAGGGAAGGGTTTGGAGGATTCAAACGCAATTGGAGACACGGATGTTTTTGGCGTGGTTCCGATAGGTGGTGCTATCGTACATCCACGTTGATGGAGACTTCAACCCACGAAGGGTAACGGTTGCGCGAGTCCATGGAGGGCTCCACCCACGAAGGGTCCACGAAGAAGCAACCTTGTCTATCCCACCATGGCCGTCGCCCACGAAGGACTTGCCTCACTAGCGGTAGATCTTCACGAAGTAGGCGATCTCCTTGCCCTTACAAACTCCTTGGTTCAACTCCACAATCTTGTCGGAGGCTCCCAAGTGACACCTAGCCAATCTAGGAGACACCACTCTCCAAGAAGTAACAAATGGTGCGTTGATGATGAACTCCTTGCTCTTGTGCTTCAAATGATAGTCTCCCCAACACTCAACTCTCTCTCATAGGATTTGGATCTGGTGGAAAGAGGGTTTGAGTGGAAAGCAACTTGGGGAAGGCTAGAGATCAAGATTCATATGGTAGGAATGGAATATCTTGGCCTCAACACATGAGTAGGTAGTTCCCTCTCTCAGAAATAGGATGCTGGAAGTGTAGGTTCAGTCTGATGGCTCTCTCCATGAATGAAGAGGAGGTGGAGGGGTATATATAGCCTCCACACAAAATCTAACCGTTACACACAATCTACCAAACTCGGTGGGACCGAATCGTTAAACTCGGTCATACCGATTTAGCAAATAATGTGACCGTTAGGGTTTTCGGTGGGACCGGAATGCAACTCGGTGGGACCGATTCGGTTAGGGTTAGGGCATAACGTAATCTCGGTGAGACCGATTACACAAACTCGGTAGGACCGATTTTGGTAATTAGCTAACCAGAGAGTTGGTCAGGCAAACTCGGTTGGACCGATTATCAAACTCGGTGGGACCTATTTTGATAATAAGTTAACCAGAGAGTTGTATTGTAATCTCGGTAGTACCGATTGCTCAAACTCGGTGAGGCCGATTTTGATAATGGACATACACAGAGAGATTACAATCCCATCTCAGTGAGACGAGATCCCTATCGGTGAGACCGATTTGCCTAGGGTTTGTGGCAGTGGCTAAGACACCCAAACTCGGTGGCGCTGGATAGAAAGAATCAGTGGGGCCGAGTTTGACTTTAGGTTTAGGACATATGTGTGGAAGTGGGAAAGTAGTTGAGGGTATTTGGAGCATATCACTAAGCACATGAAGCAAGAGGCTCATTAAGCAACACCTCATCCCTCCTTGATAGTATTGGCTTTTCCTATAGACTCAATGTGATCTTGGATCACTAAAATGTAAAATGAAGAGTCTTGAGCTTGAAGCTTGAGCCAATCCTTTGTCCTTAGCATCTTGAAGGAGTTCCCACATCCTTTAGTCCATGCCACTCCGTTGTTGAACTTATCTGAAACATGCTAGATAAAAGTGTTAGTCCAACAAGAGATATGTTGACATCAATTACCAAAACCACCTAGGGAGCACTTGTGCTTTCAAGTTCACCTAAAATGAAGCAATGTCCCGTGAGCTAGCAGCTTCTTCTTCAAATTTTTTTTAAGAAAAGGGCTCCAGCCCCGGTTCCATTTCCATCAGAAAACGAAACCCACAGAGCTTCTTCTTCATTAGTTGCAATAAAACTGAGCAACATCAAGGTTGGTTGTGAAGCTCCTAGAATGCTCAACTATAATTTGGATATCATTTGTGCAGTTCAACTAAGATCGAGCGTGAAATGTATATCTCTGTTTGCACAAAAAAGGTGGAAAGGAGGGTGACTAACAAGTGATGAAACATGCATCAAATGAAAAGAAGCATGTTCCTTATCTGAATGGCAATCCTACAAGGACAGTAGAAATTTCTAAAGCAGTGGCATTGCTAGATGTTAGTGTGGGCATTAGGATTAACTATGACAACCCTTAAATATGACATTACTTTGGGAACGGGAGAGTAGGCGGACCAGGGCTGTTGCATTTCTAACGAAAAGAACCGACTTATCTTAATGGGAAATTTCAGCAGGACATGTAAAGAAGTGCCATTGATTCATATTACTGGAGGCATTACATTGAAAACAACATTGGTTTAACGTGTCCTTACTTTTAACAGTGCGACTGCTACATTTTACCAATGGCATTACATAAGAGTGGCTCGGGGCAACAAACATCAGAACAGGATATCTGGGTTGGTCCCATTTTTATTCGGTATAGCCACCTTATACTGTGTGAGGCTTGCAAATCTAGTGCTGGACTTACTCTATTGACTTGTCCCCCAGTTCCCACTTTCTTTCCTTTTTCAACCAATAGATCGGGTTTATATTGAGTTTGTACCGCGTTTCCCTTTATTTCCCTATTAGACCTAGAGACCAGTTGGATAGCCAGTCTCTGCTACTTTTCGCCCCCATTATTTCCTCTTTCGACCAAGTCCTAGATTCAGGTAACAAATCCTCCCCCACCCCCACCCCCTTTCTTCCTTGTTTGAACCAAGTAGTACTAGATTCGAGTGCATGAACTAGTTTTACCTCTTAAACGTAAAAAAATTAGGTGGTTTTCGAACAGCGGATCGATCCTATCTACGAGGGGGCCTAAGAAATAGTAAAAGTTACAAATGCAGCGATGTCAGGAGCTAGGGAAGTAGAGCAAGGCTGGTTTCGAAGGAAGTTATACCTGATGGTCGCCGGGATGTCGCTAGGTGGGCGGCAGGAGGCCGGATCTGCCCATACTACGGCAGCAAGGAAGAAGGGGTCGGAGGCCCTCCCTCGCCAACGGTGCTTGGGAGAGAACGGCAAGGTAGGCTTATCGGGACGCGTCCAGCAGTGGGTAAGAGCCGTCGCCGAGGACGACCGCGTGAATGTTGCACCTTCTCACCTTCCCCGGCAGAGAGGATCCGGCTGGATTTGTGACTAGCGGTGAGAAGAGAGAGAGAGAGAGTGTGGCCACCGCTGTCGTGTTTAGATCTGGAGAGCCCAAGACAGTGTGAAGAGAGCAACACTAGCAAGCAAGCGTGGAGGCTCCTGCCTGTATAGTGGAGTAGTACTTAGTTTTCTTTTGTCTACCGGAGCCGGCTTGACCTCGTCAATGATTGTCGAGAAGTCTTCTTGCACGTGGCCCGGAGGCGCAGTTGTCGTCATTTTGATCTGAAGCGCTGGATTATAACATATAACACGAAAAAATGCCACATGACAAGAAATCATAACCTCACTGCCCAAAGGAGACAACATGAATCCCGAGGAACAAACTAGACGAGGAACAAAGCTCAAATTAAAGATAAACTCGTAGAAAAGGGGTCCGTCGATAGATGTCCTAATTAACATAACCGGCTTGACCTAGATGGCAGCCGAGTAGTCACTGTTCGTGCATGTGCCCCCAATGACTAGCCCAACTCAGTTGTCGCTGTTTAACCCTCGTAGTGACCCGAAGCACATGACACCTAATTTTGTGAGATGACAAGAAACCTTTTTTTAGATTTCTCACCACAACTACAGCCACGTCAACACAGCTTGCACGATATGTAGACGATAGCCAATCCAGGCGTGTCTGCTGGAGTCTGGTCACATGCATGGATGAACTGATCTTCCATGTCTTGCAGGGATCGTCCAGGCACCAAAGTAGTACAACACTTCTCTAGTACTATCGCTCGTCTCCCTCTTCTATTAAGTCACCCGACTTGCGGGGCCGGGGAGTGTTCCTATGGTCGTTTCTCAATTGCCGTCCCACATGTGTGTGCGAACACAATATGACGCGCGTTCCATACGGAGAGCAGCGTGCCAGACCGACCGACCGTCTGGGGTGCGACGCGAACGCGACGGGCGTGCTGTATACTCTGTACATGTGTACCGCCGTTTTCTAGACGCTTTGCTCCATGGCGCGGGCGCAATCCATGGATACAAAATTAGTATACTGTATACTATTTAAAAGTTGAGGTTGGGGCTTTTCATGCCCGGTAGGCGGCGGGACAGTTTCGCCTAGTCGGTTCGACAGAGACGCGAGAAGACGAGGGAGTAGGCTGCTGCAAACGTAGGGCTATGTGATTTGACAGCGAGTTACTGCTGGATAGGTGGGGTCCCGTGCTTTGACTTGCCATTATCATTTTAATTGCGGCGCTACAACCGGCGTTAGTCTCCCGATTCCTGACCACCTCCATACAGGTACCTCTCCCAATGCTGCACCATGTAGTAGTAGAGGCTGGCTCTTGCATGAGAGCCCACTTCTCCACTTTTTCCTTGCCTCTCTTTCCTCCACATATGTAAAAATGCCATGTCAAGTGCACTATTGTACTTACTTGCTCCTACAGGTGCTTAAGCTTGCCACATAGGCATAAAGTCTGATGTGGCAAGTTAATCAAGAAGAGAGAGACTACTTTGGTGACCCAAGGAAGAAACGGTGCTAAGCGCGTGTACCTAGGTGAAAAGAAAATTTTGAGTCTATAGCTAATTAAATGAAGCAAACTTAGCAACACCATTTCATTGGAAGAGGTCACTCCTTGGCAAATGCAATAAATACTAGTGTAGTGTCAAAAACGTTCTTATATTATGGGACGGAGGGAGTACGAAGAAAGAGATAGAGAGGAGTAAAAAAATTACACTTATAGATAACCTTATAGCCAACCTTGTTGTAGTATGAGTGACTAAGTGATGACTATGTATGACATGCCAACATCAGATAGCCTAATGCACTGTGTTAAATCTCCAAGGGCGCGACCGCACGAGCGACGCGACGGTCGTGGTAGGTGCGACTATGATACGGGCTGCTGGCAGCCCTTTGGATCTGAGATCAAACGGTCGCATGCTAAGTTGCTGAAAATTTTAAGAATAACCCTCCAGGATAGGATATTCACCCATAGGTCTAGAATCACGCCATGCAACCATTCGATCTCAGATCCAAGGGCTCTCGGAAGCCCGTATCATGGGAGAATGGAAAGACACTACCCTGCCGTTCGCATGCTGGCAGTTCGCTCCTACTCGTCCCTGCACGTCCTTTAATACTACGGCGGTTCGCTCCTAGTCGTCCCGTCCATTCACATTACGGCAGTTCCACTAATCCTAACCCTCCTCCCAAATCCATGGCGTCCCAAATCTCCCTGATTGGCGGTGAGTACAAGGTTAGAACCATCACCGGCGATGAGTTCGACGTCATCTACACCCGTACTTCCGCGATGGTGAAAGGATGCCTTTCTCGCTTCAGATGCATGTTTGAAAACTCACATGATGAGTGGGTCGCTGGGCTAGATGTTGAGTACACCACAGTCGTGGGACAAGAGAAGGATCTAAAGGACGAAGAGAGGAAGAAGCCCGCCATGATCCAGGTTTTCGTACATAATGTTTGCTTGGTCTACCACATATGCCATGTCGACGTTGAGTGCCAGGATTTTAAGAACTTCCTCGAGGACAAAACAGTCAAATTCGTTACTGTAGACTTTAAGAATGATAAAGAAGTCCTGCGTCGGATAGGCCTCATTGTAGGCAACCCCTTCGACCTCCAGGAAAATCGGCTGGTGCCCTCTCGTCAGCCCTCAATGCTGACCCTGGCAGGAGCCATGGTTCATCCTTCGTACCGCAAACTGGAGAAACCTCATTACACGTTTCATCGTCATGCATGGCAGCGGAATGTACTAGATATAGACCATCCACTATGCTGCAATTGATGGCTACCTTTGTTTCAATGTCTACAAAGGTTGGATGAAGAGCAACAGCCAAGTTGGCGGTTCAAGCAAAGAAGTATCGGCCAAGAGGAAGAGAGACAAGGACGAAGTCGAGGACGTGGACGAGGACTCCGAGTAAGGTGGCAGTGTCGTTGCTCATGGCGGTTCTAAACTTCTAATGCAGTGTCTACTGGATTAGTTGCATAGTTTAATTTCAGGTGTGCTTAGTTTAATTTGAGGGGTGTGTTGTGCTGAGCCCCCAGTAGAACTATGTTATGTTTCTTCTCGTTACTTTAAATCTTTAGTATGTACATACTAGTACTAGTATTTCTTTAATAGAATTTAGCACCCCAATTAAGCACGTACTAGCTTTTTTAATAGAACTATATGCATAATTTGGCGACGAGCGCTCTCTATATGTACCACCTTTTATTTAAATTTCAATTTTTGCTCCATGGCGCAATCCATCGATAGTGGAGTACTACTGTACAAAAGTATACATTTTTTAAAAGTCTAGTGTACTGTTCATCACATATATATATATAACAGTTAAATTCTCAACCTAGAACGACGTGCATGCCATGTAGTAAAGTGATCCGGAGGAAGTATAGTAAAAATGAGGTGATTTTACCGAGCGATCGTCGGGGGAGCATGGCCTGTCATGCGGTCCCACGTGTCATGATGTACCAAGGCAATGCGCGTGTCCCTCTTGAGGCAGAAGCAATACTAGTACGTGGTTTGAGATGATGTCAAACCAAAGTGTGAAATAATGGTTGCTTCGTCCGTCTGGGAAGGTGCGGCATTGTGATTTGACGTCTCGTTGCTCATTACTAATACTGGGCCGGTACGAATGAGTGCGTCCCCCCTGATGTTCTTCACTGTTGTTTGGTGCTTGAAACGTCGACCCGGTTGCTATATGTCCCACATGTCGGTGATAGGAAGTACAGAATTCATGAAAGGGAGCGTCGACAGGGGAGT
The DNA here is from genome assembly GCF_018294505.1 of Triticum aestivum. Lineage (NCBI taxonomy): Eukaryota > Viridiplantae > Streptophyta > Magnoliopsida > Poales > Poaceae > Triticum > Triticum aestivum. The sequence continues at coordinate 591,144,232 of NC_057798.1, read as the reverse complement.
ATACTACAGAATTCATGAAAGGGAGCGACTTAGTTTTGGAAAAATCTGTTTTTACGGAGTACGTACCCACTAGGGTTTATAGGGCTCATCTAAAAAATATTCGTTTTTCTGTTTGGTAAGTCTCAATTCTACTATACTAGTAGTAGTACCATTACATGTTGGATTTCGAGGTGCGTTAGATCACCCGACGCAAGCAGTGTTAAGAGGAAACTAACCAATGCATGTACAAGTTCATGGAAATTTAGTGGTCATTCATGCATTCATTCTAATTAATGCCTCGGTAAACATAACTTCTTGAGAAAAACGAGCGTACTGTGCAAACTACGAAATTAATTCGTCCACTCACCGTCTACCATGGTTGGAGAGATTTTGAAATTGAGCCATAAACTAGAAAGGCTCGATTACTATTTGTGGCCTTGTATAGATGCAAAATGTATTTTTTTTATAGTGGCCTTGTATAAGTAAATGGAGGGAGTACTAACCAAAGTACGTACGTAGTAGGGACGAGGAGTAAACGGAGGGAGTAGTAAAATTTTCTCCTAAGTGATGACTAACCTTATAGCTAACCTTGTTGTAGTATGAGTGACTAAGTGATGACTATGTATGACATGCCAACATCAAATAGCCTAACGCACAATGTAAAATCTCCAAGGGCGCGACCGCGCGTGTGACGCGACGGTCGTGGTAGGTGCGACCATGATACGGGGTGCTGGCAGCCCTTGGATCTGAGATCAAACGGTCGCATGCTAAGTTGCTGAAAATTTGCAGAATAACCCACCCACGTCAACAGGCAAATTTCCTCCCGCGGGCCGGAGTAGGTTTCTCGGTTTGCATGCGGGTTTAATGGAGGCGAGGAGGCATGTTCAGCCAGGTGTGCATGAAGGAAATATGCCCTAGAGGTAATAATAAAGTTATTATTTATTTCCTTATTCCATGATAAATGTTTATTATTCATGCTAGAATTGTACTAACCGGAAACATAATACATGTGTGAATACATAGACAAACATAGTGTCACTAGTATGCCTCTACTTGGCTAACTCGTGAATCAAAGATGGTTAAGTTTCCTAGCCATGGACAAAAGAGTTGTCATTTGATTAACGGGATCACATCATTAGGAGAATGATGTGATTGACATGACCCATTCCATTAGCCTAGCACTTGATCGTTTAGTATGTTGCTATTGCTTTCTTCATGACTTATACATGTTCCTGTAACTATGAGATTATGCAACTCCCGTTTATCGGAGGAACACTTTGGGTGCTACCAAACGTCACAACGTAACTGGGTGATTATAAAGGAGTACTACAGGGGTCTCCGAAGGTACATGTTGGGTTGGCGTATTTCGAGATTAGGTTTTGTCACTCCGATTGTCGGAGAGGTATCTCTGGGCCCTCTCGGTAATGCACATCACTATAAGCCTTGCAAGCAATGTAGCTAATGAGTTAGTTATGGAATGATGCATTACGTAACGAGTAAAGAGACTTTCCGGTAACGAGATTGAACTAGGTATTGGATACCGACGATCGAATCTCGGGCAAGTAACATACCGATGACAAAGGGAACAAAGTATGTTGTTATGCGGTTTGACCGATAAAGATCTTCGTAGAATATGTAGGAGCCAATATGGGCATCCAGGTTCCGCTATTGGTTATTGACCAAGAATAGTTCTAGGTCATGTCTACATAGTTCTCGAACCCGTAGGGTCCGCACGCTTAAGGTTTCGATGACAGTTATATTATGAGTTTATGATTTTTGATGTACCGAAGGAGTTCGGAGTCCTGGATGAGATCGTGGACATGACGAGGAGTCTTGAAATGGTCGAGACGTAAAGATCGATATATTGGACGACTATATTCGGAGTTCGGAAAGGTTCCGAGTGATTCGGGTATTTTTCGGAGTACCGGAGAGTTACGGGAATTCGCCGGGAGTATATGGGCCTTATTGGGCCATACGGGAATTGAGGAGAGAGGCCGAAAGGAAGGAGGCGCGCAGCCCCCCTCTGGTCCGAATTGGACAAGGGGTGCAGCCCCTCTTTCCTTCCTCCTCTCCCCCTCTTTCCCCCTTCTCCTACTCCAACAAGGAAGGAGGGAGTCCTACTCCCGGTGGGAGTAGGACTCCCCTTGGCGCGCCTCTCCCTGGCCGGCCGCCTCCTCCCCTTGCTCCTTTATATACGGGGGCAGGGGGCACCCCATGTAACACAAGTTGATCTACGGATCGTTCCTTAGCCGTGTGCGGTGCCCCCCTCCACCATATTCCACCTCGGTCATATCATCGCGGAGTTTAGGCGAAGCCCTGCGCCGGTAGAGCATCATCATCGTCACCACACCGTCGTGCTGACGGAACTCATCCCCGAAGCTTTGCTGGATCGGAGCCCGGGGATCGTCATCGAGCTGAACGTGTGCTGAACTCGGAGGTGCCGTACGTTCGGTACTTGGATCGGTCGAATCGTGAAGACGTACGACTACATCAACCGCGTTGTCATAACGCTTCCGCTTATGGTCTACGAGGGTACGTGGACAACACTCTCCCCTCTCGTTGCTATGCCATCACCATGATCTTGCGTGTACGTAGGAAATTTTTGAAATTACTACGTTCCCCAACAGTGGCATCCGAGCTAGGTTTTATGCGTTGATGTTATATGCACGAGTAGAACACAAGTGAGTTGTGGGCGATACAAGTCATACTGCTTACCAGCATGTCATACTTTGGTTCGGCGGTATTGTGAGATGAAGCGGCCCGGACCGACATTACGCGTACGCTTACGCGAGACTAGTTTCACCGTTACGAGCACTTGTGCTTAAAGGTGGTTGGCGGGTGTCTGTCTCTCTCACTTTAGCTGAATCGAGTGTGGCTACGCCCGGTCCTTGCGAAGGTTAAAACAGCACTAACTTGACGAACTATCGTTGTGGTTTTGATGCGTAGGTAAGAACGGTTCTTGCTAAGCCCGTAGCAGCCACATAAAATTTGCAACAACAAAGTAGAGGACGTCTAACTTGTTTTTGCAGGGCATGTTGTGATGTGATATGGTCAAGACGTGATGCTATATTTTATTGTATGAGATGATCATGTTTTGTAACCGAAGTTATCGGCAACTGGCAGGAGCCATATGGTTGTCGCTTTATTGTATGAAATGCAAATGCCCTGTAATTGCTTTACTTTATCACTAAGCGGTAGCGATAGTCGTAGAAGCAATAGATGGCGTAACGACAACGATGCTACGATGGAGATCAAGGTGTCGCGCCGGTGACGATGGTAATCACGACGGTGCTTCGAAGATGGAGATCACAAGCACAAGATGATGATGGCCATATCATATCACTTATATTGATTGCATGTGATGTTTATCCTTTATGCATCTTATCTTGCTTTGATTGACGGTAGCATTATAAGATGATCTCTCACTAATTATCAAGAAGTGTTCTCCCTGAGTATGCACCGTTGCGTAAGTTCTTCATGCTGAGACACCATGTGATGATCGGGTGTGATAGGCTCTACGTTCAAATACAACGGGTGCAAAATAGTTGCACACGCGGAATACTCAGGTTAAACTTGACGAGCCTAGCATATACAGATATGGCCTCAGAACACGGAGACCGAAAGGTCGAGTGTGAATCATATAGTAGATATGATCAACATATTGATGTTCACCGTTGAAACTACTCCATCTCACGTGATGATCGGACATGGTGTAGTTGATATGGATCACGTAATCACTTAGAGGATTAGAGGGATGTCTATCTAAGTGGGAGTTCTTAAGTAATATGATTAATTGAACTTAAATTTATCATGAACTTAGTCCTGGTAGTATTTTGCAAATTATGTTGTAGATCAATAGCTTGCGTTGTTGCTTTCATATGTTTATTTTCATATGTTCCTAGAGAAAATTGTGTTGAAAAATGTTAGTAGCAATGATGCAGATTGGATCCGTGATCTGAGGTTTATCCTCATTGCTGCACAGAAGAATTATGTCCTTGATGCACCGCTATGTGAAAAACCTATTGCAGGAGCAGATGCAGACGTTATGAACGTTTGGCTAGCTCAAAATGATGACTACTTGATAGTTTAGTGCACCATGCTTAAACGGCTTAGAATCGGGACTTCAAAGACGTTTTGAACGTCATGGACCATATGAGATGTTCCAGGAGTTGAAGTTAATATTTCAAGCAAATATCTGAGTTGAGAGATATGAAGTCTCCAACAAGTTCTATAGCTAAAAGATGGAGGAGAATCGCTCAACTAGTGAGCATGTGCTCATATTGTCTGGGTACTACAATCGCTTGAATCAAGTGGGAGTTAATCTTCCAGATAAAATAGTGATTGACAGAATTCTCTAGTCACCACCACCAAGTTTGTAGAACTTTGTGATGAACTATAGTATGCAAGGGATGACGAAAACGATTCCCGATCTCTTCGTGATGTTGAAATCGACGAAGGTAGAAATCAAGAAAGAGCATCAAGTGTTGATGGTTGACAAGATCACTAGTTTCAAGAAAAAGGGCAAAGGGAAAGAAAGGGGAACTTCAAGAAGAACGACAAGCAAGTTGCTGCTCAAGTGAAGAAGCCCAAATCTGGTCCTAAGCCTGAGACTAAGTGCTTCTACTGCAAAGGGACTGGTCACTGGAAGCGGAACTACCCCAAGTGATTGGTGGATAAGAAGGATGGCAAAGTGAACATAAGTATATTTGATATTGATGTGTACTTTACTAGTGTTTATAGCAACCCCTCAGTATTTGATACTAGTTTAGTTGCTAAGATTAGTAACTCGAAACGGGATTGTAGAATAAACAGAGACTAGTTAAAGGGTGAAGTGACGATGTATGTTGGAAGTGGTTCCAAGATTGATATGATCATCATCGCACACTCCCTATACTTTCGGGATTAGTGTTGAACCTAAATAAGTGTTATTTGGTGTTTGCGTTGAGCATGAATATGATTTGATCATGTTTATTGCAATACGGTTATTCATTTAAGTTAGAGAATAATTGTTGTTCTGTTTACATGAATAGAACCTTCTATGGTCATACACACCAACAAAAATGGTTTGTTGGATCTCGATCGTAGTAATACACATATTCATAATATTGAAGCCAAAAAGATGCAAAGTTAATAATGATAGTGCAACTTATTTGTGGCACTGCCGTTTGGGTCATATCGGTGTAAAGCGCATGAAGAAACTCCATAAAGATGGATTTTCGGAATCACTTGGTTATGAGTCATTTGATGCTTGCGAACCGTGCCTATTGGGCAAGATGACTAAAAACTCCGTTCTCTGGAACAATGGAACGAGCTACTGACTTATTGGAAATAATACATACCGATGTATGTGATCCAATGAGTGTTGATGCTCGTGGCAAGTATCGTTATTTTCTGACCTTCACAAGATGATTTGAGCAGATATGGGTATATCTACTTGATGAAACATAAGTCTGAAATAGTTGAAAGGTTCAAAGAATTTCAGAGTGAAGTGGAAGAATCATCATAACAAGAAAATAAAGTTTCTGCGATATGATCACGGAGACGAATATTTGAGTTACGAGTTTGGTCTTCAATTAAAACAATGTGGAATAGTTTCACAAACTCATGCCACCTGGAACACCACAACTTAATGGTGTGTCCGAACGTCATAACAGTACTTTATTGGATATAGTGCAATCTATGATGTCTCTTATCGGTTTTACCACTACCGTTTTGGGGTTGTGCATTAGAGACAGCTGCATTCACGTTAAAAGGGCACCATCTAAATCCGTTGATACGACAACATATGAACTGTGGTTTGGCAAGAAACCAAAGTTGTCGTTTCTTAAAGTTTGGGGCTGCGATGCTTATGTGAAGAAACTTCAACCAGATAAGCTCGAACCCAAATCGGAGAAGTGCGTCTTCATAGAATACCCAAAGGAAACTATTGGGTACACCTTCTATCACAGATCCGAAGGCAAGTTATTCGTTGCTAAGATGGATCCTTTCTAGAAAAGGAGTTTCTCTCGAAAGAAGTGAGTGGGAGGAAAGTAGAACTTGATGAGGTAATTGTACCTTCTCCCTTATTGGAAAGTAGTTCATCACAGAAATCAGTTCCAGTGACTACTACACCAATTAGTGAGGAAGTTAATGATGATGATCATGAAACTTCAGATTAAGTTACTACAGAATCTCGTAGGTCTTACAGAGTAAGATCCGCACCAGAGTGGTACGGAAATCCTGTTCTGGAAGTTATGTTACTAGACCATGACGAACCTACAAACTATGAAGAAGCGATGGTGGGCCCAGATTCCGCAACATGGCTTGGGGCCATGAGATCTGAGATAAGATCCATGTATGAAAACAAAGTATGGACTTTGATTGACTTGCCCAATGATCGGCGAGACATTGAAATTAAATGGATCTTCAAGAGGAAGACGGACGCTGATAGTGTTACTATCTACAAAGCTAGAATTGTCGCAAAAGGTTTTCGACAAGTTCAAGGTGTTGACTACGATGAGAGTTTTTCACTTGTATCTATGCTTAAGTCTATCTGAATCATCTTAGCAATTGCCGCATTTTATGAAATCTGGCAAATGGATAAACAAAACTGCATTCCTTAATGGTTTTCTTAAAGAAGAGTTGTATATGATGCAACCAGAAGGTTTTGTCAATCCTAAAGGTGCTAACAAATTGTGCAAGCTCCAGCGATCCATCTATGGACTGGTGCAAGCATCTCGGAGTTGGAATATATGCTTTGATGAGTTGATCAAAGCATATGGTTTTATACAGACTTTTGAAGAAGCCTGTATTTACAAGAAAGTGAGTGGGAGCTCTGTAGCATTTCTAATATTATATGTGGATGACATATTGTTAATTGGAAATGATATGGAAATTCTGGATAGCTTGAAAGGATACTTGAATAAGAGTTTTTCAAAGCAAGACCACGGTGAAGCTGCTTACACATTGAGCATCAAGATCTATATAGATAGATCAAGATGCTTGATAAGATTTTTCAATGAGTACATACCTCGATAAATTTTTGAAATAGTTCAAAATGGAACAGTCAAAGAAAGGAGTTCTTGCCTGTGTTACAAGGTGTGAAGTTGAGTAAGACTCAAGACCCGACCATTGCAGAAAATAGAAAGAGAATGAAAAGTCATTCCCTATGCCTCAGTCATAGGTTCTATAAAGTATGCTATGTTGTGAACAGACCTATTGTATACCTTGCTCTGTGTGTGGCAAAGGAATACAATTTTGATCTAATAAGTAGATCACTGGTCATGGGTCAAGAATATCCTTAGTGAGGACTAAGGAGATGTTTCTCGATTATGGAGGTGATAAAAGAGCCCATCGTAAAAGTTACAACGATGCAAGATTTTACACCAATCCAGATGACTCTAAGTCTCAATCTGGATACATATTAAAAGTGGGAGCAATTAGCTAGAGTAGCTCCGTGCAGAGCATTGTGGACATAGAATATTTGCGAAATACATACGGCTCTGAATATGAAAGACCCGTTGACTAAGCTTCTCTCACGAGCAAAACATGATCATACCTTAGTACTCTTTCGGGTGTTAATCACATAGCGATGTGAACTAGATTATTGACTCTAGTAAACCCTTTGGGTGTTGATCACATGATGATGTGAACTATGGGTATTAATCACATGCAGATGTGAATATTGGTGTTAAATCACATAGCGATGTGAACTAGATTATTGACTCTAGTGCAAGTGGGAGACTGAAGGAAATATGCCCTAGAGGCAATAATAAAGTTATTATTTATTTCCTTATTCCATGATAAATGTTTATTATTCATGCTAGAATTGTATTAACCAGAAACATAATACATGTGTGAATACATAGACAAACATAGTGTCACTAGTATGCCTCTACTTGACTAGCTCGTGAATCAAAGATGGTTAAGTTTCCTAGCCATGGACAAAAGAGTTGTCATTTGACCGATAAAGATCTTCGTAGAATATGTAGGAGCCAATATGGGCATCCAGGTTCCGCTATTGGTTATTGACCAAGAATAGTTCTAGGTCATGTCTACATAGTTCTCGAACCCGTAGGGTCCGCACGCTTAAGGTTTCGATGACAATTATATTATGAGTTTATGAGTTTTGATGTACCGAAGGAGTTCGGAGTCCCGGATGAGATCGTGGACATTACGAGGAGTCTCAAAATGGTCGAGATGTAAAGATCGATATATTGGACGACTATATTCAGAGTTCGGAAAGGTTCCGAGTGATTCGGGTATTTTTCGGAGTACCGGAGAGTTACGGGAATTCGCCGAGTAGTATATGGGCCTTATTGGGCCATACGGGAAATGAGAAGAGAGGCTGAAAGGAAGGAGGCGCGCAGCCCCCCTCTGGTCCGAATTGGACAAGGGGTGCAGCCCCTCTTTCCTTCGTCCTCTCCCCCTCTTTCCCCCTTCTCCTACTCCAACAAGGAGGGAGGGAGTCCTACTCCCGGTGGGAGTAGGACTCCCCTTGGTGCGCCTCTCCCTGGCCGGCCGCCTCCTCCCCTTGCTCCTTTATATACGGGGGCAGGGGGCACCCCATGTAACACAATTTGATCTACGGATCGTTCCTTAGCCGTGTGCGGTGCCCCCCTAAATCATATTCCACCTCGGTCATATCGTCGCGGAGTTTAGGCGAAGCCCTGCGCCGGTAGAGCATCATCATCGTCACCACGCCGTCGTGCTGACGGAACTCATCCCCGAAGCTTTGCTGGATCGGAGCCCGGGGATCGTCATCGAGCTGAACGTGTGCTGAACTCGGAGGTGCCGTACGTTCGGTACTTGGATCGGTCGGATCGTGAACACGTACGACTACATCAACCGCGTTGTCATAACGCTTCCACTTACGGTCTACGATGGTACGTGGACACCACTCTCCCCTCTCGTTGCTATGCCATCACCATGATCTTGCGTGGATGGCGCAGTACATTTGATTTGACAGCTACAACTAGTATATTATAAAAAACAAAGAAGAGTTGTAGAGATAGAGATAAGAATAGAGACTAGGGAGGAGCACTGTCTACTGCTTCGTGGGCTACTCCTGCGCTCCATTCGGCGGCCGCAATGTCCCCTACAGCCACTCCCTCCTGCGCTCCATTCGGCGGGTGCTGTTGACATTTGGGGAGTGCACTCTCGCGACTCCTAGCAGCCACGACTTCATCGACGACGACTTCTTCCCCGACCTCAGCAACCTCTTCCTCAACGACATGGGCGACAACCTCAACGCCAATGGTGCTGCTCCTGTTGCACCGTATGTGTTTCTGTCCTTCCTGTTCGAAATCGTGGTAGAATTCATGTTTCTAGTATGTGTCCTAGACTCGATCTGTTCATCTACTATGCTAGTCTGCATGATTAGTTTAATCTCTGTTATAGCCGTCATGATTTATTTTGTAGTAAATCTCATAGTAACTTGCTCATATATTCAACTGGCGGAACGTCCCCTACAGCCACTCCCGTTTCATGGATGGCCTGGTCAATGCCTCCAAGGAGCCCTTCGTCTACTACTATGAGTGCTCGGTGCCATTTTGGGGCTCGCCGGCGGACATCATGCATTACCTGACGCAGGCGTGCGGCGATCACTACTGGCCCTTGGCGAAGAACATCAAGTACGAGACATGCTACCCATTCACCATGCCGGAGTCGCTGGAGGATCAGCGCCGCCTGCTAGTCTCGGAGGAGGACGGCAGCGTCTTCCTCTTGATCGTGGCCACCGGCGAGGCCCGCGTAGGCCGCCGCCACATCTCTATAGTGTGCGTCAGGGGCAATGTCGCTAACGCTGACACTGACACGAGGTCGATGTACGGGTGCGTGCTCACTATTACTACCCCTCGGAGGTCCGTGGGCAGCGACACTGGCTACGTCAAGCTGACTTGGACTCTGCCGAGCTGGGACCTTCCCGCCGATGTGGACATGGAAGACGCATGGTATTATTTGACCCCCAACAATGTGCATGGGGACTCCAAGGAGGTTCACTTGGACATATGCATTACTAAGTTAAATGTTGATCATTAGTCTTCGCTCAATGTAAGCCGCTGTCTAAGCATGTGGAGACTTCCATGCATGATCTTGCTCTATTGGAGTATCGCGCATGAATAAAAGTGTATCCATTTATGGTTTAGTCTAGAATCTTCCATGTATGAATTTTTACTACAGTACCGATGAAAGACTTATGATGAACCATTTCCTGTAAAGCACAATAAGAGTTATTTCTTCACAAGTTTTAGATGCAGGTTGAACAGTTGAACGCTTTTGTTTGCAAAAGATACTTTTTTATCTATTTCACCTGGATGTTTCTGAGCTCTAGAGATGAAATAATATCCGAAGAAACCTATCGATACCTGTTACACATGAGATGACCCCCACATCCTTTGTCAAAATAAACAACACCCCGATCAATGCATTTCACTCTTCCGTGCAATGAACGGGCACCTTACTTGCTCCTACAGGTGCTTAAGCTTGCCACATAGGCATAAAGTCTGATGTGGCAAGTTAATCAAGAAGAGAGAGACTAGTTTGGTGACCCAAGGAACAAATGGTGCTAAGCGCGTGTACCTACGTGAAAAGACAATTTTGAGTCTATAGCTAATTAAATGAAGCAAACTTAGCAACACCATTTCATTGGAAGAGGTCACTCCTTGGCAAATGCAATAAATACTAGTACTCCCTATGTCCCATAATATAAGAACGTTTTTGGCACTAAACTAGTGTCAAAAACGTTCTTATATTATGGGACGGAGGGAGTTCGAAGAAAGAGATAGAGAGGAGTAAAAAAATACACTTATAGCCATCCTTATAGCCAACCTTGTTGTAGTATGAGTGACTAAGTGATGACTATGTATGACATGCCAACATCAGATAGCCTAATGCATCGTGTTAAATCTCCAAGGGCGCGACCGCGCGAGCGACGCGACGGTCGTGGTAGGTGCGACCATGATACGGGCTGCTGGCAGCCCTTGGATCTGAGATCAAACGGTCGCATGCTAAGTTGCTGAAAATTTGCAGAATAACCCTCCGGGATAGGATACTCACCCATAGGTCTAGAATCACGCCATGCAACCGTTCGATCTCCGATCCAAGAGCTCTCGGAAGTACGTATCATGGGAGAATGGAAAGCCACTACCCTGTCGTTCGCGCGCTGGCAGTTCGCTCCTACTCGTCCCCACACGTCCTTCAATACTACGATGGTTCGCTCCTAGTCGTCCCGTCCATTCACATTACGGCAGTTCCACTAATCCTAACCCTCCTCCCAAATCCATGGCGTCCCAAATCTCCCCGATCGGCAGTGAGTACAAGGTTAGAACCATCACTGGCGATGAGTTCGACGTCATCTACACCCGTTCTTCCGCGACGGTGAAAGGATTTCTTTCTCGCTTCAGACGCATGTTCGAAGACTCAGATGATGAGTGGGTCGTCGGGCTAGATGTTGAGTACACCACAGTCGTGGGACAAGAGAAGGATCTAAAGGATGAAGAGAGGAAGAAGCCCGCCATGATCCAGGTTTGCGTGCCTGACTTATGCTTGGCCTACCACATATGCCATGCCGACGTCGAGTGCCAGGATTTTAAGGACTTCCTCGAGAGCAACCTAGTCAAATTCGTTACTATAGACTTTGGTAACGACAAAGAAGTCCTGCGTCAGACAGGCCTCGTCGTAGGCAACACCTTTAACCTCCAAAAGAATCGGCTGGTGTCCTCTCGTCAGCCTTCAATGCTGACCCTGGCAGGAGCCATGGTTCATCCTTCATACTGTAAACTGGAGAAACCTCCATACACGTTTCATCGTCATGCATGGCAGCAGAATGTACTAGATATAGACCCCATCCAGTACGCTGCAATGGATGGCTACCCTTGTTTCAATATCTACAAGGTTTGGATGAAGAGCAACAGCCAAGTTGGCGGTTCAAGCAAAGAAGTATCGGCCAAGAGGAAGATGGACAAGGACGAAGTCGAGGACGTGGACGAGGACTCCGAGTAAGGTGTCAGTGTTGTTGCTCATGGTGGTTCTAATGCAGTGTCTACCGGAATAGTTGCAAAGTTTAATTTCAGGTGTGCTTAATTTAATTTGAGGGGTGTGTTGTGCTGAGCCCCTAACAGAACTATGTTATGTTTCTTCTTGTTACTTCAACTCTTCAGTAAGTACATACTATTATTTTTACATTTCATCTTTTAGTTGTATAGTACTACCACTCATTTATTCACATTATATACATACAATATATATGGACAACATCATATAGCCAGTAGTTTAGTTGTTAAAGAATTTCAGGGTGCTTAGTTTTGTCAAAGAATTCCAGGGTGCTTAGTTTTATTTGAGGGGTGGGTTGTGCTGGACACCATTATTGTGACTAGCCTTTTTAATAGTACTATATGCATAATTTGGTGACGAGCGCTCTCTATATGTACCACCTTTTTTTTAATTTCAAGTTTTGCTCCATGGCGTAATCCATCGATACTACTGCTGTACAAAAGTATACATTTTTTAAAAGGCTAGAGGGCGGGGCAGTCTAGCTTGGTCGGTTTCACGAGAGGCGAGGGCCTTTGTGATTTGATGGCTCATTACTGCTGGAAGGTGGGGCCTTGTGATTTGACTGCTCATATAAATGCGCCGACGACCTAATCGAGGAGGAGCAAAGAACCATGCGGTATACTCAAGTTTTCCACTGGAGTAGTACTGGGACGGAGGAGCACGAAACACGGCAGCCCAGTGCCATATGGCGATAAAAAATGATCTAATTTGCTAGTCATCTCATTGTTAGCATTGTTCTATTCATTCCCTCAAAAAACAAAAACCATTGTTCTATTCATGCCTCGCAGATAACGTGACACGTGCGGCGAAACACCCGAAGCAAAAGATGAAACACAGCAGCAAAAGAAGAAGGAAGATTATCACCCCAAATGATCTAATTCGCCGTGGAGTCATAACTGCTTCTTCATCGCCTCCACGACCTCCATCTCCTTGCACATCTCCTCCGCCATCTTCTGCATTCTGTCCATGACGCGGGATTTCTCGACGCGAGCCTTCATCATCTATTCCACGGCCGCATTACGTACCTTAACAGCAGCCGGGTGCTCGATGCGGAGCTTCGCCAACTCCTCCTTTTGTTCCATGACGAGGGCCTGCAGCATCTTCATCAAGAAACTACTATTCTCATGCAGCTTCTTCCAGCCGGCGTTCTTCTCCTTCAATAGGTCGATCTCGTGGCAGAGCTTCACCTTGTCCTCCTAAAGTCTCAGGATTTCGCCGGTCGCCTTCTTCTCCGAGGCAATGCTCTTCTTCAGCAGCATCACCAAGCTGGCGGTCAACCCCCCTGCTGATTGAGCTCAGCGGGCATGTCGTCGAGGCTCTCCTTCAGCAACTCCGTCAAGCCTTGGATGAACTCCTTCTGCTTATTGAGGTGCTTATTGAGCTGATTGGGCATGCCGTCGAGGGATAACGACTCCAGCTCCGCCAGCTCGGCATGTTCGCCTCCGCGGCTAGGGCGCTCCTGGGAGCCATCGCCTGCCCGTGAGAGATCTTTCGAGGTCTCTGCGTGGCGGAGAGCCCTCTCTTTTTTTTCGCATCCTTGGTCGGCGCTCCCTTGTTACGAGTAGTTCTCGACCTAGAGCTCTGCTCACCGGCCATGGCAACGACGGACGAAGAAGAAGCACTTATGAGGAGGAAAGGTAGACTAATTTTCGGTTAGGTAGTTCCCCTTTTTATAACCTAAGTACTAGCACTAGTAGTACTAATACCTGCATAGTGGGAACACGTTCAGGTTTGGTACGTATTAGTAGGTGTGAGCAGGCTTTCGAATGTGATGGGAACAAGGTAAAGATTAATTGATGGTTTTGGTTTCGAGGCCCGAAACGGCTCCCGATGAGTTTAGCGGAACATAAATTTCAAGTACTACACTGCTCAAATGCGTAAATATTATGTTACTTTCAAAAATTGGCACAAAATACGAAGGAGACCAATGGAAGTACTACTAGCAACCCATGATTTAACTACTCGCATGCACGCAGTGGAGTAATAATGTCTTTCTTCCGCCTCACGTCCACTCAATTTGCATGCGCTGTATTAATTGACCATCAATGAAGTGAACGACTTTACACGCGTCAAATTATCACATGAGGTGGATCTTGGTACAAAATTGCGTTCGCTCATGTACCCGCGTGTGTGTGCGAGGGAATGAGTGCGTGCGTGGCGTGCGTGCACATCTTCGCTTCGTGCATGTACCGCCAGTATGGCTCAGGGAGGACGAGTACATTCTTCTGGAACCAACAACACGTCATTGTGATCAATCCATGCAAGGAGGTCGCGACAACGCCTCCACATGTGCCACGTGGCTTCATGAACTGTAAGAGAGACACTGTGTAGCGTGCCATTGGTATTCTAGTTTACGTGTTTTGCATATACTCGAAGTACTAGTAATGTACACGTGCATTGTACGCATCAGATTTTGCAACCAAATTATGAATAAATACCACACTATAGCATGTAAGCTCTAAGTCATATATACGTGATGTAGCCCTTCGTTTAATTCTTATAGTTCATCTCATTCAAAATCAAATTAGTTTTTATAAAAAAAAGGCTAAGAACGCGTGAATAGGAAAAACATGGGATTATAGTGGAATGTCGTCTTGAATCCTACAGGATTGTACGAGTGTTTGATTGTGCATAGAAAAAATGCAGAATTCTTTCAAAGAGATTTGAATGGATGGGATGTTTCCTATGTAATCTAGTGCAAATGAATCATATGGAAAAATTCCTATGGTTTACAATCCTACGAATCAAACAACAAAGATAGGAAAAATTCCTAATGATTAGAATCCTCCAAAATTCGTTTGAGAATCATTTGAATCAAAGAAGCCCTTAATCTATTTTATGATTCATGGAATTGTGCATTGTAAAGCATAAAGTTAAAACAAATAATGGCAATTCAACTAGAAAAAAAGTTTGGGCAGTTATGATACGGAAGATTCTAGAACAAAAGAGAACCACTGTTGTTTTGAGGTTTGTGCATTATACTTAAGTGCAACCATGGAGTCTGCTAGATTGTACATGTGGCAAAATCCGGTGGGGGGCTAGAAGATGGTGCGAGGGGCCGAGTGGAGGGAGACTATGAAGGAATGCACAAGTGCGAGATCGATATTTAGAGAGAGAGGGCGAACACGTGCGCTGTTGCACACAGTGGCGGAGCCATGAAAAATAAATGAGCTATGGGGCCAAGCATTGCTAATCCTTTACAAGGAGGGTCAATTCATGAAATTAAACCTTTTTAGCAGCAATTGTCTAATGATCACATTCATATTAGCCTCAATATATAGTGATGTTAGGGGGGCAGGGCCCTTACTGCCCCCTGTCTTCGCCATTGTGCACGCGTCTGAGAGATGAAGCGGAAGACATGGATGATGAGAGGGGGACGTTGGATATATAATTAATGTGGGTGTATTAGCTATTTATGTTAATCCTATATAGAGAGGTATAGATTGATCGATGTGGACATGGGAAAGAGGGTGAGGCCTCACTCGATATATCGATTGATCGGTTTGTGTGGAAAATTATGAAAGACCTAGCTATATACACACATACATAGAGGAACATCGATCGTTGCGCATGCATGCGTGAGAGATAAAGAATGCCCGGTATGATGGAGAGGGGGATATGTGTGGGTGTGTGCCTTCATGGGAGACCGACCTGAAGAAAAAGATTGCATGCGTGAGATAGATAATGTCGACTGGTAGTGTGTGTGCATGCATGCACGAGAGAAAGTTAGTGGTACAATTATAAAGACAAGACTACTGTGTGGGTGTAAAAGAATAGGTGAGGTCATAATCAATGTAAAGTTGAATTCAAATATTTGAATAAGAGATCCTGATGTTTGAAACCCATGCATGCATGAATATAATGGAGATCTGCGCGATGTGGTTTGGAAACGAGCATGTTGTAATGTATACACATTGAACAAGGTCAGACTGATTTGAATTTGAGATACCGATGGCAGACATCATTTGCCCACGCCGCATCCGTGCATGGACACACTATTCTAATTGGAGATGATGGGCGGCTTTCGCATCACATATCTATATCTATACCCCTATATATATTATATTATATATATTTTTATATTGTGTGCGGGTAACTTTAGCTTTGAAAGATGGTCATTGGATGAGGCGAATCCGATGGTCCAAATATGGCAAATTTGAGCACTATTGGCCGTTGGATATCATCTAGATTCCACCAGATTTCGCCA
This sequence comes from Triticum aestivum, assembly GCF_018294505.1. Lineage (NCBI taxonomy): Eukaryota > Viridiplantae > Streptophyta > Magnoliopsida > Poales > Poaceae > Triticum > Triticum aestivum. The sequence goes on along the minus strand of NC_057798.1, from coordinate 591,128,016 downwards.
CATGTATAATCTAGAAGACTCCATGGTTGAACTTAAGCATAATGCACAAACATCAAAACACAAGCACTACTTATTTGTTCTAGAATCTTCCGTATCAGAATTACCCAAATGTTTTTCTACATGATTTGCCATTATTTGTTTTTACTTTATGTCTTACAACGCACAATTCCATGAATCTTCAAATAGATTAGCTTTCTTATAAAAACTAGATGATTTGAATGAAATGAACTATAAGAATTAAACGAACATCTACATCATGCATATATGAATCAAAGCTTGCATGCTATAATGTGGTATTTATTCATAATTTGGTTGCCAAATCTCATGCGTGCAATGCACGTGTACCTTACTCTAGTCTAAATGGTGTGTGTGTGTGTGTTGTGCATGTTGAGGTGCAAATTGTCTTTTTTTTGGTACACGTTAAGCTTGTTCTTCCGAAATTTCAAGCCGCGCCTTGTTATGCCGAAAATTGAAGCTAGCGTCTCTGTCCATCGTGTTGCGAAACTCCCGCCTCTTCAACCCGCGCCTTGTTAGCCCAAAATATTTAAGATATATCTTTGTCTCGTTGTGCTCCAACAACTCCCTCCATCTCAACCCGCGCCTTGCTATTCCAAAATTACAACGCGCGCGAAAACTCCCACCTCCTGTGAAATCCCGACACGTGAAATGCCCGTGGTACCCCTGAACCGAAAGAACCGCCTCAAATCGGTGGGGGGGGGGACTTTCGTAACTTTCCCCACATTTCGGACAAGTGCGTCTCTAAGCCATGGTTCCCCACTGCCATCCCATCCGCCCACCCATTCATACACCGGGGCCGTGAAAACCCGCGACGAAACCCCACACCCTGCTCCGTCCGCTACCTAGCCGGAGCCTCTTTCCCGATGACGTCGTCCACAGCAACACCTCGACGTCCCTTATCCACCATACCGGATGAGGATCCATCGTTGATCTCATCGTCTCGCCGGTTCAGCCACCCCGTCCTCCACCTCCAAGGAGCTGCCCTGATGTTCCCCTTGTCTTTCGCGCCACCTCCATTCCCACACCGCCGTCTTCACCTGCACCACCGGAAGAGCATCATCATCACCATTTCCTCGGATGAAGCTGTGGCCTAATCAGCGCCACCAAAGAGGTTGTACACTAATCGCCGCATTTTCTTCTTGATTCGATCTCACGATGCTGCCGGCGCTCGGTCCCGAGCCGACACGGTGCGGCTCCATCCACGGCGGCGTCGCCGGCCACTTCCTCCACGGCGTCGCTCCCTCGGCGGCGACGTCCAAATTAGTAGGAGCTGCTTCTGCTTTAGCTCTCACTCACGCTGCTGCTCTGCTCTTGCTCTCGGTCCCCTGCCTGGTCTGCTCTTGCTATTGCTCTTGCTCGCGCTGCTGCTCTCGCTCTTGCTCTTGCTTGCGATGCTGCTCCGATTTGGCTACACTTTAGCCGACTGAATCGACTTTTGGGTCAGTCAATTTTCAAGGGGTGGGCTCGCCGGGGTGATGGAAGAACTAGCCGCAGCAGGGAGGGGGGCTCGCCGGAGAGGTACCCTACTATCTATCTTAGGGTTCAGGATGGGGGCGGTGGTCGCCGGCATTGGCGGGGCGGTGGCGTGGGGATCGCCGGAGAAAAAGCTCGGCACGGGGGGCGGCTAGAGGGATGGCCGGGGCGGCGGCGGACCAGTGGTGGGGAGTGTTTTCGGGGTGGGCGGGGTGGCGCACCGCCGGCCGCGAGCGGCGGGGGGCTGCTGTTTGGCCGGTGGTGGCTGGCGGCTCAGGGGGGTGGAGGTTGAAGATGAACCGCAGGCCCTTGATTTCGTATCCAACGGCTGCAAAATCGACTGAGCAGAGATGAAAAAGTCAGTTGACCGACGTGTAGCCTCACCTTGCTAGTGCGTTCAGTTTCACAGCAAAATTCAGTTTCGACAGCAAAATTTAGTTTTGACAGTTAGGTTCAGTTTCGACAGTTAAGTTCAGTTTCGACAGTTAAGTTCAGAGATGAGCGGCTGATGTATTTTACACCTATCACTTTGTGGTTATGTATTTTACGTCATGTATTGGAGATGCTATTAGAATTCCACTCAGGTTAACGTTGTTCGTTGTCTCTCTTGTCCTGCTTCAGCCTCGGCGTCGTACAACTCACCGGAGCTGCTCCAACGACGAAACCCTCCATCACAGCGGAGCAGTACCTCGGGCTCCATCTCCAGACGCCTAAGATCTTCTTCCCCTCCTCCGACAGCAATGTCAGCCGGAGCATCCTCACCGGCCAACCCAATCACGTTGAGATCGACATGGCTTCGCCAAAGAGGTTGTACACTTGTTGCATCTCTTTTTTACTCTACATGTTATATATATTGTCCACTGAGCACTCGTAGTAACAGGAAATACGATTATTTTATCCTACTATATGACAAGCAGTGAGGTACCAGGCAACTTAGCTATCCGTGATGGACTCTCTTGAACGCCATCATTATTTATCTCTGCGTGTTTGAGTTGTGCATTTGTCGATGAGCCTGGGAGTTGAGCTAGTATGGCAGTGGCCTGGGTCCAAAGTAATAGAAGTAGCACAAAAACATTTTTTTAGTGTAGGATTTTCCTTGCTCAAGCCTGCCTACTAGAATCTCCAGTGCTTGAAAGGAAAAGATGAAAAACATAGGAATTGGAAAGTTTCCTATGGTACTACTTTTCATGAATTTGGTACAAAGGAATGGAGCAAAGGAAAACTGTAGGATTTGTTCCTTTAGTGTCTCCTTGAAAGAAAAACAGTAGAATTCTAATTTCCACTTCTCCTCCTTTTCATATTCCTATTCATCAAGCACAAGACTAGGAGATAGTAGCATAATAGCATTATAACCGTACATTTTCTTGTGGTTTGACTTAATCTCACCATGCTTTTTCGCATCCTGTGATCTTCCAATTGTTGTGAATCAAACACCCAGATTGACAGAAATCCTGTGTTTTTAAATTCTCTGTCTTGCACGTGCATTCCTATCCTATTCCTGTCTATTTCCTACCCCTGCATTTTTAGAATCCTCAAATTCAAACAAGCCCGTACTCAATTACTTCTGTTACAGATATGCGTCAAAGAAAACCTTGTGTCGTTTGTCCTGCTCCTACAGCGCTGTGTTCCACCCTAGCTCAGCTGCTCCAACGGCGGAAGGGTTCACCACAGCAGGGATCCGCTCTCCAGACCGTCTTTCGCCGCCTCAGATCTTCTTCGCCGCCGCCGGCAGCCACGACAACTGCATTACCATCATCAACTGAGCAGATGACCTTGAGGACTACACGGGTCTGCAAGAGAGGTCGCACTCTTCCGTGTCTGCTTACATTATGTGTCGCTTAATATGATGACATGCTACATTATCATCGTGTTCACCTATTAGACTCCGAGTCAGGTCCAAACTAATGCTGAAACTTGAGTTTTTAAATGGTTGTGGGGTACATATTGGGGGAGCAATCAGTACTATATGTCTACTATCTGGTTAATCTCTGGTGTCTACTATGAGTTTCATGTTGGGTGCAAACAAACATTAAAGGAGCCATTATCTGTATTCTTTAACTAAAGCTATTATCTGCCTGCTATCATTGGTTTTGGGTCTATCCACAGTTTGCTACCATCACTCTGGATTTGTGCATGCACTCCTTACATAATCTCACTATGTTTTATTCCTATGCATGCCAGTTATTGTACACAATGGAACTGATCATGTAGAGCAAAAGAGACGAGCCTTGCGTGGCAATAAAATTCCATGGTGGGTGCAAAGGCAGCCCCCCCCCATTTCGGATCGTAATCAAGAGGAAGATAACTGTTCTGAGGGGGATTCAGAAGGAGAAGACCACTCCTATTTACCCCATGAGGTCTTCTCTCTAACTTGTCATGCTGATGTTGGTAATATCGTGCATATGGTGCCTTGCATTACTTACTGTATACATTAAAGATGTCATCTGCTTAGTTTAGACATGCTTTGTGTCAATGCCATCTATTTAGTTTATTTATCGTATATGTGAATCATGCAATGGCATCTTGTCTAGCCATGCATCATATATGTGAATTTTGCAATGCCACCCTGGTTAGCCAGTCATCTTATATGTGAATTATATCATGCCATCATTTTTTTATTATGTGTTAAATTTGTCAACAATTTTAGTACATTCAATTACTCTTCCTATGCATCTGCCATTCGGCACGGTCATGGAAAATCTGGAGTGGAAACAAGGTCTTCAGAGCAGACAATGCTATCTGACGAAGCGCATGTCTTGCTGGTTACCGATAGCTCCTCAGAGGAGGATTCAAAGATAGATGACCAGTCATATTTCCCCCCTGAGGTGCATGCCCTAACTTGGCAGGGTTATGTTACTCATATCGTGCGTATGGTATCTTGCATTGTTATGTCATTTGCTTAGTTCAGACATGCTTTGTGTGAATGCCACCTGTTTAGTTTCTAATTACCATATATGTGAATTATGCAATGCCATCTTGTTGCAAGACATTATATATGTGAATTATGCAATGTTATCTTGTTGCAAGGCATTATGTATGTGAATTATGCAATGCCATGCTGTTTAGGCAAGCGTCATATATGTGAATTATATCATGCCGTCCTTTTTTTGTATTTCTCATTGCTTTTGTCGACAATGTTTGTATATTCAACTGCTCTTCCTGTGCATCAGCCATTTGAATTCGAGATGGAGAAATCTGGAGTGAAAACAAGGTCTTCAGAGTAGACAATGCTACCTGCTGAAGCAGATATCTTGCTGGTTACACATAGCTCTTCAGAGGAGGATTCCGAGGCAGATGACCAGTCCTATTATCCCCTTGAGGTGTATGCTCAAACTTGGCAGGGTTATATTACTCATATAATGCATATGTTGTATTGCAATGCTTAGTTTTTACATCATATACACAATATTGAATGCCATCTCCTTAGTTGACACATCATATATGCAATTGCCCTTTGCTCACTGCCTTAGTATATAAATCATATATTTGAATTATGACATGCCATGATGTTTACATAGACAGCATGTAGCTGAATTATGGCATGCCAACCCATTTTCTAAAGACATAATATAGTTATATCATCTCATCCTGTTTACATAGTCATCATATTTTAAATTATGTCATTCTATCCGTGAATTATATCATGCCATCATGTTTCCATCGACGGCATGTTTGTGATTTATGGCATGCCAACCACTTTAATAGACACATCGTATAGTTAGATCATGTCATCCTATTTACATAGTCATCGTATTTTGAAGTATGTCATTCTATCCTGTTTAGTTAGCCATCATACATGTGAAATTGTGTCATGCTATCCTGTTTAATTAGCCATCATATATGTGAAATTATGTCCTGCTATTCTGTTTGCTTAGACAACATAAATGTGAATTATTTCATGCCCTGTTTTCTTCCCTACTATCCAGTGCACCTGTCTATCTTACAATGTCTGTACATTCAATTACTTTTCTTGTTTATCAGCCATTTCAATTGGAGGGAGTGATGGCAGTATCTGTGGGAGTAAAAACACGGTCTTCAGAAAAGATCGTGCTACCTGACGATGCAGATAGAACCACGGTTGTACTTGCCCAAGAATCAGCCCCACCACACATAACCCACACTCATGCAGATTGTACCCCTACCCAGTTGGACAGAGAACCAGCTACACCCCTTCTAACCCCAACCCCAGCAGATAGACACCCAGTTCCCGTTGACACAGCACCGTCTCCACCACAGAGCACCCAAACACGAGCAGTTAGTAAGGCAACTTCAGTGCCCAAATCACGAGGGCCACCACTCTGAACCCAAAGTCAACGCTTAAAGCAGAAGAAGAATTGTTCTCAGGTCAGGTTCCGTAGCTATGGTTCATACTACTTTGCTCTTGCATCACTGTATTTACTGATACCAACCAATTTCAAATTTGAAGGATGCAATTGAAACTCCAATGGCGCAACATGTATGTTTGAAACCTGTTTCTTCAACGTGTTTGGCTGTTTGCTGTTGTAACTTGCTCTATGTTGATTTCAGTTTCAATTGAATAAACAGTTATGTTCTCATGCCATGCACATTACAAGTGTTGTTATTGCTGTGTAGTTTCCCACACTTATATTCTGTCTATGCTGCTTTGTCTTAAATAGATATGATTCGAACTGTATCTATCTTGATTTGGCAACATAAACTAGAATGATATAGACCACACAATGACCATACTACATAGATATATGTTTGTTTCATGCTGTTATCCTGTCCACCTTACTACTGAACTGGTTTACCAAAATGAGTTTCACATACTACATTGTAAACCTGAGATGTGTTTGTTTGTTTCTCTTTTAGAATGCGGATAAAATATTGGAGAAGAGTACCCTGTTATGCAATGGTAAAGGAAGTAATGCATATAAGGTTCAAGATAGTGAGACATCCCTGTTGGTCTCCAAGAAAGCTGATAAAAACTATATTGAGGACACTGAGACAACCCCAAAGTCCTATCTTGATGTAGTGTTCGAGTTACTGGCTACCATTGTGGGCACCAGCTCTTCGAACTCGTTGCCTGAATCAGTTCGGCTTCTTGAGTCTCAACTTCAAGTTGAAAGACATCGATCAGATGTTATGCGACGGGAAGATGAAGGACTGAGGAAGTCCCTGCTGAATTCAGATGCATACTTTCTGGTGCAACAGCAAGCGCTGGAGGACTTAAGCGCCAAACAAGAGAAAGTTAATAAGCTTGCTAAGCATCTTGCCAGCATTATGGGTACCCAGGATATTGTTTCTTGAGCTCTTGTGAAGTGGTTTTAGTTCTGGACTTGTTTTGCTGCGGCGTTTATATGCTTTTGTGTTCCCTATATTTGCACTGGTGGCGAACTTTGATGCCCAGTGGATGTAATATGTGTAATAGCCGTGATAGCCTAGTGTTAGTTGCTTGCTTATTTATTTCCTTGTTGACTTGTTTATTTGTTTGCTTGTAGTCAGTGTAGTTCTTTTTCTGCGGTTTGCTAGTGGCTGCAATAACCTATTTTCTAAAACTAGGCCACAATAACCATGTGCTAATATTTACTGTAGTGACACTGGACCTACGGGCCGTAGAAACAGTGGGCCTTCTATGGGCCGTATAAATAGTGGGCCTTCTACGGGTCGTAGAAACAATGGGCCTTCTACGGGCCACAGAAACAATGGGCCTTCTACGGGCCGTATCATCAATGGGCCTTCTACGGGCCGTATCATCAATGGGCCTTATACGGGCAGTATGATGGATTGGCCAAACATGGGCCAATAACAGGCCGCATTATGGTCGTAAATGGGCTAGAGTTGGAATCGTCCGTTCATGGGCCGACCATAACGGGCCATCGTTAATCGGCTGTATTTCATGACGCTATGAAAACGGCCCAACGTGTTAACGAACCACAAACGGGCCGACTGTAACCATGGGCTGAATTTGGCCCATAAGCAGAAAATGACAGTAACGGGCCGTAAGTAAACGAATGCTGGAAATGAGCCCAAGAATAACTGGGCTCTGAGAAGGCCGAAAGATAACATGGGCTGGAAATGGCCCAATGGAATAACGGACCCTTAATGGGTATAAAGTGTACACTGTTCATTATGGGCCAGTTTCACCACGGGCCGTTAATGGGTGTAAAGTAATACACTGTTCATTACGGGCCAGTTTCACCACGGGCCGTTAATAGGCCAAGAGTTACATAGGGCCTCATATGGGCCGAAAGACGTCATGGGCCATACATGGGCCAGAAGTGAAAACGGGCTGGAATCATATTGGGTGGCCCAGATGACGCTACTGGGCCTAATTCGGATAGGGCGTAATGGGCCTTGGGTTAGCGGGCTGTAAATGGGCTATATGCGAAAGGCCGTTAACATGCTTTGCATGGGCCGGCCCGCCACCTTTTGACCAAGTCAAATGGGTCAGCCTTTTCACAGGAATGGGCCTCTGTTGGGCCGTGCCATGTGTCGACGTATCATAGGCGCCTTCTATCCAATGAGTGGATGACATCTGTCCCAACGGTGAGCCGACACGTGTTTCCTCCAGCCAATGATGATTTTACACGTGGAAAATCCCCATTGGTCGGGGCTATTAACCGGTTATCGGATCCAAAACCCGACCCAATAGCTTAACAGTGTTCCGTTAAGGTGGATGCCACGTGTCGGTCACCCTTGACGAAAGCACTTCTGTGACGTGCGATTTATCGTCATGGAAGTGGACACTTCTGTGATGATAATTTTGGTAATGTCATGGAACACTTCTACGACGGCACAGGTATGACTATCTTGATTCTGTCATAAATTTGTCATGGATGTACATGCATGACAAAAAACGCGACCTACTGTGACAAACACGTATCATCACGGAAGTGTATTTTTTTGTAGTGAGTATTTTGAAGAAAAGGAATATCAAACGGAGTCCAAACGGAATGAAACCTTCGGCAGCGTGATTTTTTTGGAAGAATATGATCCTGGAGACTTGGAGTCCACGTCAGAAGATCTTCGAGGCAGCCACGAGATAGGAGGGCGCCCCCCCCCCCTACTGGGCGTGTCCCCCTGTCTCGTGGGCCCCTCGAGGCTCCCCCGACCGACTTCTTTCGCCTATATAAGCCTACGTACCCTAAAACCATCGAATGTCAAGATAGATCGGGAGTTCAGCTGCCGCAAGCCTCTGTAGCCACCAAAAACCTCTCGGGAGCCCGTTCCGGCACCCTGCGTAGGGGGAATCCATCACCCGTGGCCATCTTCATCATCCTGGCGCTCTCCATGACGAGGAGGGAGTAGTTCACCCTCGGGGCTGAGGGTATGTACAAGTAGCTATGTGTTTGACCTCTCTCTCTCTCTCTCGTGTTCTCTCTATGGCACGATCTTGATGTATCGCGAGCTTTGCTATTATAGTTGGATCGTATGATGTTTCTCCCCCTCTACTCTCTTGTGATGAATTGAGTTTCCCTCTTGAAGTTATCTTATTGGATTGAGCCTTTACTTTGAGAGCACTTGATGTATGTCTTGCCGTGTATATCTGTGGTGACAATGGGATATCACGTGCCACTTGATGTATGTTTTGGTGACCAACTTGCAAGTTCCGCCCATGAACCAATGCATAGGGGTTGGCACACGTTTTCTTGACTCTCCAGTACAAACTTTGGGGCACTCTTTGAAGTACTTTGTGTTGGTTGAATAGATGAATCTGAGATTGTGTGATGCATATCGTATAATCATGCCCACGGATACTTGAGGTGACAATGGAGTATCTAGGTGACATTAGGGCTTTGGTTGATTTGTGTCTTAAGGTGTTATTCTAGTACAAACTCTTGAATAGATTGATCCGAAAGAATAACTTTGAGGTGGTTTTGTACCCTACCATAATCTCTACGTTTGTTCTCCGCTATTAGTGGCTTTGGAGTGACTCTTTGTTGCATGTTTAGGGATTGTTATATGATCTATCTATGTTATTATTGTTGAGAGAACTTGCACTAGTGAAAGTATGAACCTTAGGCCTTGTTTCCTATCATTGCAATACCATTTACGCTCACTTTTACCATTAGTTACCTTGCTGGTTTTATTATTTCAGATTACAAAAACCTATATCTACTATCTATATTGCACTTGTATCACCATCTCTTCGCCGAACTAGTGCACCTATACAATTTACCATTGTATTGGGTGTGTTGGGGACACAAGAGACTCTTTGTTATTTGGTTGAAGGGATGCTTGAGAGAGACCATCTTCATCCTACGCCTCCCACGGATTGATAAACCTTAGGTCATCCACTTGAGGGAAATTTGCTACTGTCCTACAAACCTGTGCACTTGCAGGCCCAACAACGTCTACAAGAAGAAGGTTGTGTAGTAGACATCATCGGGTAGGTTGTGAATTGTCATGAGGAGCTTAGGGTTGTCAGTATTTGCAGGTTGTGAATTGTGTTTTGTGTTGTGTATTTTGAGAGTACTTTCAGATATGAATGTCTTTTGAATTTCAGATTTGCAGTATTGAGCATATGAAGAATTTTATGAATTCTAGAGATCTATTTTTAGCACTTAAAAAAATGTAGTTTCATAGGAGTATAAAAGTGCAGACAATGTGATTCTCATAGAAGAAACTGCAAGTTTCAGTTTCAGATAAGAAACTACAAGTTCAGTTTCAGATATGAAACTATAACTTTCAGAGGCAGAGCATTTATATTAACACGGCCTTTTCAAACAGGATTAACATCATGTTGGAAGTTTTATTCATGGTCGAAAATGGAACTACCAGCCAGTTAACATCATGCTGATCAACATTCATGCATAGCACATCTTCATATGATGCACAGTCAAAATGCCCACACAATGTCGAGTGTGCGAAACACAGAGAAAACAAGGGACGGAGTTTTGGCAAGTGTTGGACGTGGTTTTGGGCTGCCCCGTCTAGGCTTTCATTTTTAACATGCGCAGCCCACGACCTCGGATGGGAGGGCCTGTTTGTATTTTCTTAGGGCCGTCATGTATCGACCGGCCTATGGACCTCCCATCTGAGGTTTTATTTTTGGCAGCCCAATTTATATATTTTGTTGAAGAAAACGCAGAGGTCTGTTCTATTTTTCTATATAAGAATAGGAACGCCAGGTCCAACTTATGTTTCCCTTCTAACTATATTATATATATTTAAATTATTATATATTATTTTATTGTCATCATATATTTAACAGATACTTACATATGTAAGAAAACAATATCCCACATCTTATTAACTTATAAAAATAATTTCTTAACAAATAAAATCCTGGATTTTTTTGGCACAAAAATCCTAGTGATTGTGTACAAAAGCTTGGTAAGATTTAAGGGCGAATGTAATAATATCACTTATTATTTAAATATATTTATAACAAAATGCTCAGCCCCTTTTTATTTTTTGATAACATTGCTGGCCCAACCCAACATTATAATTAGAATCAGCCCAGCAAAATCGTGTATTTCGAGAAAGTGCAAATGGCATGTAATTTTTTAGGAAATAAAATAAATGGGCCACATGGATGCTACATTATTTGTTCACCCAGCCCAGCTAATGGTTGTAATTCAAAAAAAAAGATCAAACTGACTGTAAATTCTACCGCGCAAAGAAAAAGACTGTAAATTCTGAAAAAATGGGTTGAATACGTTCCACATTTTTGGAGGCTGAAATGTGGGCCAATAAGTCGAAGCCAACGCAAGTCGTTGTCAATTTAGTCAGCAAATGATTCTGACATGTTAGCCGTTGGATCTACATCCAACGACCGGCATCCATCTTCAATCTCTCGTCTTCTTCCTCCAGCGCCGCCGGGACCACCTCCTGCCTCCTGCTGCTAGCAGCTCTGCTTAGCACGCTTCGGTATGAAGCGCTACTCCACCGTTGGCCAGGCCATCCCTCCACCCCTCCACACCTCCTGTTCTTCTCCACCGACTGCCGAACCACACCGCACTAGAACCAGTTAACCCTCGTACACCTCTCCGTCTGCGACTCTACTCCCGCATCTTCCCATCTCCGGCTCGTTGCTGTCCGGGGCCTCGCCGTCGTCCACCACCTTGGATGCGCTCGGCGCGGCGTGGTCAACATGGTCAACGAACGACACTATCGGAAGTAGACTGTGCGTGAAGAGGCTGACAGCTGGGTCCACGGCCGCACACAAGGAAATGCCTCCTTATTACGCACAAAATAATGATTCCTCCACCTGACATCTGGGACCTACTGGAAGGACCTCTGTATTTTGCAAAAAAACATGCCCCCCGCTAACTTGTCGGACCCACCAGCTATCTTCGCACGCAAGGAAGTGCCTCCTTATTACGCACAAAAATATGAATACTCCCCCTGCCAGCTGGAACCCAGCATACTAGGAGGCTGACTTGTGGGCCTACCAAGTTGACGGGGACGGAGGGGTTTGTCAACTTAGTTGATATGAACGATTCTAGCTCTTGTTACCGTACGATGTTCATCCAATGGTCGTAGTGCTTCTTCAACCTCTGGTCTTCTTGCTCTAGCCGCCCAAAGCAGCGCCGGTCGTGCCGCGTGCTCCTGCCTCCCGTGGCCGGCTGTGATGCCGCGGAGGCCTCACCGCCCCCTACTACTCCGACCGCTGGCCAGGCCATCCCTGTACTCACCCACACCCCCTGTTATTCTGCGGTGACAGCAGCCTCACACTGCAGCCGAACCAGTGAACCCTCGTACTCCTCTTCGTGTGGGCATCCACTTCTGCGTCTTCCCCGGCTCCGAGTCGTCCCCTTCCTAGGCCTCGCCATCGTCCACCGCCGTGGTGCTCTCGGTGCGGTGTGGATAATGTGGTCAAGGAACGACTTCCATCGGACGTGGACTGTACGCGGAGAGGCTGACAGCTGGGTCCACGGCCGCAGCAAGGAAGTGCCTCCTTATTACGCGCAAAATAATGATTCCTCCACCTGACAGCATAAACCCACCAGACGGGCCACCGTATTTCGTGAAAAAAAATGTTTCCCCCTGACTGCTGGGACCCACCAGATACATCTTCGCACGCAAGGAAGTGCGTCCGGGGAAAAAAACAATTCGCCCCTGACTGCTGGGACCCACCAGCTACATCTTTGCACGCAAGGAAGTGCATCCGGAAAAAAAAACAATTCACCCCCTGACTGTTGTGACCCACTAGCTACATCTTCGCACGCAAAGGAAGTGCGTCCGGGCAAAAAACGATTCGCCCCTCTGACTGCTGGGACCCACCAGCTATATTTTTGCACGCAAGGAAGTGCCTGACAATCGGGACCCACCTGCTCGAAGCGTACGTAGCATTGTCATTCTAGTCGCGAACGTGTACGTACATACTGGTTGTTGTAGAGGCGCGCACGTGTCGTAGTAGAGGCGGGCACATAGCATGTACACGTACGTACAACGGCCAGGGTGCAAGAAAGAAAATATGGCCACGTACGTACATACGGGCAGGGTCTCGAACGTCTACTCGCGCATACATACGGCCAGGTATCGTGTACATGGCTGGGTCGGAACGGAGAAACAGCGTCGTCGTCGTGTTCATGGGGAGCCAACCGGCTAGGTCGGAACGGAATGCGTGGTCGTGTTCATCGGGAGGGATTGGATGGAACAGGCGATGGAAACGACGCCTAGTGTACCGCACAACGGAGGAAACGAACCTCCTATGTTCGGAACGGGGTCCTGTTGATCGGGAGGGGTGTGGCGTACCGCAAAACGGAGGAAACGGACCTCCTATGGTCGAAACGGGGGTCCTGTTGATCGGGAGGGGTGTGGTGAACTACAAAACGGACGAAACGGACCTCCTATGGTCGAAATGGGGGTCCTGTTGATCGGGAGGGGGGTGGCGTGCCGCAAAACGGACGAAACGGACTTGTGTTGGAGCGCTACGGTCGAAACGGGGGTCCTGTTCATCGGGAGGGGTGTGGCGTACCACAAAACGGGACTCCACGAGATACTGTTCATCTCCACCGTCGACCTCCTCCAGCCTCCACGGGCTACCGTCGACCTCCTCCAGCCTCCACGGGCTCCTGTTCATCCAGCCTCCACTGCGCGGTACTCCACCGGCTACTGTTCAACCACCCCTCCACCGTCTACTGTTCATCCAGCCCTCCACACCATGGGGTCCTATTCAACCACCCCTCCGCGGGCACCCCTCCACCGTCTACTGTTCATCCAGCCCTCCACACCACGGGGTCCTGTTCATCCAGAGGCAACATCACCGCTCACTGTTCATCCAACCCCCCCTGCAACGCTCACTGTTCATCCAATCGATCGGCTTCAGTTAGCAGCAGTAGCGAAGGAATCGCTCGATCGGGTTCAGTTAACAGCCATCGATCGATCGCTCGGGTTCAGTAACGCGTAGCCTGCAGTGCAATCGCTCGGGTTCAGTTAGAGCCCAACGCCTCACTCGGGTTCAGTTAGAGCCAAAGCCTCGCGCACACACGCATACGTGTACGAGAGAAACGCGCATCGCTCGGCCCCCGACCTCCCATCGTAACCGGCAACTCCCCGAAATTTTCCTCCCCCTCGCTTCTACCATGGTTTTTTCCGTCATGGACGGCCCAAAGAATGTCATGCAGCTGCGTCTCCGGCCCGCCCAGGACGAAAATCCCATTTTCTGTCATAATTTTTTGTCACAGAAGTAGGAGCCCACCACATCTATGATGATACCGGGTTTTGTCACAATTATCGTCATAGAAGTGTCATATGTATGACAGAAAAAAATTTCGTTCGGCCCAAAATGTCACGGATGTGTCTTTTTTTGTAGTGCATCCTATAACCTGTAATAATTCTTTGCAGGATCAATTCATCTCTATCATTAGGAACGACAGTAATACCTCCCTTCTTAGGGACACAATGGATAGGACTTACCCACTGACTATCAGCAACGGGATAAATTATACCTGGCTCAAGGAGCTTTAGTATTTCTTTTCTTACCACTTCCTTCATCTTAGGTTTTAATCGTCGTTGATGATCTCTAACTGGTTTGGCATCTTCTTCCAATTTTATTCTGTGTTGGCATAAAGTGGGACTAATGCCCTTAAGATCATCCAGAGTATATCCAATAGCAGCACGGTGCTTCTTCAGAGTTTTCAATAATCTTTCTTCTTCCTGCTCTGAAAGGCTAGCACTAATAATAATAGGATATATCTTCTTTTAATCAAGATAAGCATATTTAAGAGTATCAGGTAATGGTTTATGCTCAAACACAGGATCACCCTTGGGTGGAGGGGGATCCCCTAGGATTTCAACAGGCAAGTTGTGTTTCAGAATAGGTCCCTGTTTAAAGAATACTTCATCTATTTCCCCTCTTTTATTCATAAACATATCATTTTCATGGTCTAGCAAATATTGTTCTAACGAATCAGTAGGAGGCACGACAATAGAAGCAAGACCAATAATTTCATCCTTACTAGGCAATTCTTTATCATGGGGTTGTCTACAGAATTTAGCAAAATTAAACTCATGTGTCGTATCCCCCAGACCAATAGTAACAACATCCTTTTCGCAATCTATCCTAGCATTAACAGTATTCAAGAAAGGTCTACCGAAAATAACGGGACAAAAGTCATCTTGTGGGGAACCAAGAATAAGGAAATCAGCAGGGTATTTAACTTTTCCACACAAGACTTCAACATCTCTAACAATCCCAATTGGTGAAATAGTATCTCTATTGGCAAGCTTAATTGTAACAGCAATATCTTCTATCTCAGCAGGTGCAATGTCATGCATAATTTCTTTATATAAGGAATGATGTATTGCACTGGCACTAGCACCCATATCACATAAGCCATGATAACAATGATCTCCTTTTTAACAGAAATAACAGGCATGCCTACAACAGGTCTATGTATCTTAGCATCGGGTCTAGCAATATTAGCAGCTTCATCACAGAAGTAAATAGCATGCCCATCAATATTATCGGCCAAGAGATCTTTAACCATAGCAATACTAGGTTCAACTTTAATTTGCTTAGGAGGTGTATATGTTCTAGTATTACTCATACGAACCACAGTTGAAGCTTTAGAATGACCCTTTATCCTAACAGGGAAAGGTGGTTTCTCAACATAAGTAGTAGGAACAATAGGATCATTATAAGTGATAGTCTTTTCTTCAACTGTAACAGGTGCAACTACTTTTACTTCAATGGGAGGATTATATTTAAACCATTTATCCTTAGGGATATCAATGTGAGTAGTAATTGATTCACAAAAGGAAGCTACTATCTCAGAGTCAAGTCCATATTTAGTGCTAAATCCACGAAAAGCATCGGTATCCATAAAAGACTTAACACAATCAAACTTAGGTGTCATACCTGAATCCTTACCCTCGTCGGAATCCCAATCTTCAGAGTTGCATTTAATTCTTTCCAATAAATCCCACTTGAATTCAATAGTCTTCATCATATAGGAACCATCACAAGAAGTATCGAGCATGGTGCGATCATTGAGAGAAAGCCGAGCATAAATTTCTTGAATAATCATTTCTCTTGAGAGCTCATGATTTGGGCATGAATATAACATTGACTTAAGCCTCCCCCAAGCTTGAGCGATACTTTCTCATTTGCGAGGCCAAAAATTATATATATAATTACGATCACAATGAACAAGATGCATAGGATAAAACTTCTGGTGAAATTCCAATTTCAATCGTTTGTAGTCCCAAGATCCCATATCATAACATAGCCTACACCATGTCAATGCATCTCCCTTCAAAGATGAAGGGAAGACCTTCTTCTTGACAACATCATCGGGCATACTTGCAAGCTTAACTAATCCACAAACTTCATCCACATAGATAAGTTGTAAATCGGGATGCAATGTTCCATCTCCTGCAAAGGGATTAGCTAGCAGTTTCTCTACCATACCCGAAGAAATTTCAAAGTAAACATTTTCAGTAGGTTCAGTAGGTTGAGGAGCAACTCTTTGCTCTACTAGTCGGGGTGAAGATACCCCGAACAAGCCCCTCAAAGGATTAGTTTCCATAGTAACAAGTGACAATAAATTTCAGCACACTATATAAATGTTTCCTTACCAAGTTCCACTCACCAAAGGCACTTCACTCCCCGGCAACGGTGCCAGAAAAGAGTCTTGATGACCCACAAGTATAGGGGATCTATCGTAGTCCTTTCGATAAGTAAGAGTGTCGAACCCAACGAGGAGCAGAAGGAAATGACAAGCGGTTTTCAGTAAGGTATTCTCTGCAAGCACTGAAATTGTAGGTAACAGATAGTTTTCTGAGAGGATAATTTATAACAAGTAACAAGCAATGAAAGTAAATAAGGTGCAGCAAGGTGGCCAAATCCTTTTTGTAGAAAAGGACAAGCCTGGACAAGTTCTTATAATGAGAAAAGCGCTCCCGAGGACACATGGGAATTATCGCCAAGCTAGTTTTCATCACGCGCATATGATTCGCGTTCGTTACTTTGATAATTTGATATGTGGGTGGACCGGTGCTTGGGTGCTGCCCTTTCTTGGACAAGCATCCCACTTATGATTAACCCCTATTGCAAGCATCCGCAACTACAAATAAGTATTAAGGTAAACCTAACCATACCATGAAACATATGAATCCAAATCAGCCCCTTACGAAGCAACTTATAAACTAGGGTTTAAGCTTTTGTCACTCTAGCAACCTATCTGTTGGGTAAAGTAGTAATTTCAAAAAAAACTACGCACACGCAAGATAATGGTGATGCATAGCAACGAGAGGGAAGAGTATTGTCCACGTACCCTCGTAGACCGAAAGTGGAAGTGTTAGCACAACGCGGTTGATGTAGTCGTACGTCTTCACGATCCGACCGATCAAGTACTGAACGTACGGCACCTCCGAGTTCAGCACACGTTCAGCTTGATGACGTCACATGAACTCCGATCCAGCAGAGCTTTGCGGGAGAGTTTCATCAGCACGATGGCGTGATGACGGTGTTGATGATGCTACCGACGCAGGGCTTCGCCTAAGCACCGCTACGATATTACCGAGGTGGAATATGGTGGAGGGGGGAACCGCACACGGCTAAGTGATCAATGATCAATTGTTGTCTAGAGGTGCCACCCTGCCCCCGTATATAAAGGAGTGGAGGAGGGGAGAGGGCATGCCCTCCTATAGCATGCCCTGGAGGTGTCCTACTCCCACCGGGAGTAGGATTCCCCCGCTTCCAAGTAGTAGGAGTAGGAGTCAAGGAAAGGGAAAAGAGAAGAGAAGGAAGGAGGGGGCATAGCCCCTCCCCCTAGTCCAATTCGGACTAGGCCTTGGGGGGGCGCAGCCTCCCCTCTCTCTTTCCCCTAAACCCAATAAGTCCCATATACTCCCCGGCGAATTCCCGTAACTCTCTAGTACTCCGATAAATACCCGAATCACTCGGAACCTTTCCGATGTCCGAATATAGTTGTCCAATATATCGATCTTTATGTCTCGACCATTTCGAGACTCCTCGGCATGTCCCCGATCTCATCCGGGACTCCAAACTACCTTCGGTACATCAAAACACATAACTCATAATATAAATCGTCACCGAACGTTAAGCGTGCGGCCCCTACGGGTTCGACATACCGAGACATGTCTCCTGTCAATAACCAATAGTGGAACCTGGATTCTCATATTGGCTCCTACATATTCTATGAAGATCTTTATCAGTCAAACCGCATAACAACATGTGTTGTTCCCTTTGTCATCGGTATGTTACTTGCCCGAGATTCGGTCGTCGGTATCTCAATACCTAGTTCAATCTCGTTACCGGCAAGTCTCTTTACTTGTTATGTAATGCATCATCCCGCAACTAACTCATTAGTCACATTGCTTGCAAGGCTTATAGTGATGTGCATTACCGAGAGGGCCCAGAGATACCTCTTTGACAATCGGAGTGACAAATCCTAATCTCAAAATACGCCAACTCAACAAGTACCTTCGGAGACACCTGTAGAGCACCTTTATAATCACCCAGTTACGTTGTGACGTTTGGTAGCACACAAAGTGTTCCTTTGGTAAACGGGAGTTGCATAATCTCATGGTCATAGGAACATGTATAAGTCATGAAGAAAGCAATAACAACATACTAAACGATCAAGTGCTAAGCTAACGGAATGGGTCAAGTCAATCACATCATTCTCCTAATGATGTGATCCCATTAATCAAATGACAACTCATGTCTATGGCTCGGAAACTTAACCATATTTGATTCAACAAGCTAGTCAAGTAGAGGCATACTAGTGACACTCTGTTTGTCTATGTATTCACACATGTACTAAGTTTCCGGTTAATACAATTCTAGCATGAATAATAAACATTTATCATGAAATAAGGAAATAATAACTTTATTATTGCCCCTAGGGCATATTTCTTTCAGTCTCCCACTTGCACTAGAGTCAATAATCGAGTTCACATCATCATGTGATTTAACACCAATATTCACATCTGTATGTGATTAACACCCATAGTTCACATCGTCATGTGACCAAAACCCAAAAGGTTTACTAGAGTCAATAATCTAGTTCACATCGCTATGTGATTAACACCCAAAGAGTACTAAGGTATGATCATGTTTTGCTCGCGAGAGAAGTTTAGTCAACGGGTCTGTCACATTCAGAGCTGTGTGTATTTTGCAAATATTCTATGTCTACAATGCTCTGCACGGAGTTACTCTAGCTAATTACTCCCACTTTCAATATGTATCCAGATTGAGACATAGAGTCATCTAGATCGGTGTAAAAGTTGCATCAATGTAACTCTTTACGACGAGCTCTTTTATTACCTCCATAATCGAGAAATATTTCCTTAGTCCTCACTAAGGATATTCTTGACCGTTGTCCAGTGATCTACTCCTAGATCAAAATTTTACTCCCTTGCCAAACTCAAAGCAAGGTATACAATAGGTCTAGTACACAGCATAGCATACTTTATAGAACCTATGACTGAGGCATAGGGAATGCCTTTTCATTCTTTTTCTATTTTTTGCCATGGTCGGGTTTTGAGTCTTACTCAACTTCACACCTTGCAACGCAGGCAAGAACTCCTTCTTTGATTGTTCCATTTTGAATTTCTTCAAATCTTATCAAGGTATGTACTCATTGAAAAACCTTATCAAGCGTCTTGATCTATCTCTATAGATCTTGATGCTAAATGTGTAAGCAGCTTCACCGAAGTCTTTCTTTGAAAAACTCTTATTCAAGTATCCTTTTATGCTATCCAGAATTTCTATATCATTTCCAATCAACAATATGTCATATACATATAGTATTAGAAATGCTACAGAGCTCCCACTCACTTTCTTGTAAATACAGGCTTCTCCAAAAGTCTGTATAAAACCATATGCTTTGATCACACTATCAAAACTTTTATTCCAACTCCGAGAGGCTTGCACCAGTCCATAAATGGATCACTGGAGCTTGCACACTTTTGTTAGCACCCTTTGGATTGACAAAACCTTCTGGTTGTATCACATACAACTCGCCTTTAATAAATCCATTAAGGAATGCACTTTTCACATCCATTTGCCAGATTTCATAAAATGTGGCAATTGCTAACATGATCCGGATAGACTTAAGCATCGATACGAGTGAGAAAATCTCATCGTATTCAACACCTTGAACTTGTCGAAAAACCTTTTGCGACAAGTCGAGCTTTGTAGATAGTAACACTACTATCAGTGTCTGTCTTCCTCTTGAAGATCCATTTATTTATATGGCTTGCCGATCATCGAGAAAGTCTACCAAAGTCCACACTTTGTTCTCATCTAGAATAGGATCGCCGTACCACACTGGTGCGGACCATACTCTGGAAGACCTATGAGGTTTGGTAGTAACTTGACCTGAAGCTTCATGATCATCATCATTAGCTTCCTCACTAATTGGTGTAGGAATCACAAGAACTGCTTTCTGTGATGAACTACTTTCCAATAAGGGAACAGGTACAGTTACGTCATCAAGTTCTACTTTCCTCCCACTCGCTTCTTTCAAGAGAAACTCCTTCTCTAGAAAGGATCCATCTTAGCAACGAATATCTTGCCTTCAGATCTGTGATAGAAGGTGTACCCAATAGTTTCCTTTGGGTATTCTATTAAGATGCACTTCTCCGACTTAGGTTCGAGCTTATCAGGTTGAAACTTTTTCACATAAGCATCGCAGCCCCAAACTTTAAGAAATGACAACTTTGGTTTCTTGCCAAACCACAGTTCATAAGGCATCGTCTCAAGGGATTTTGATGGTGCCCTATTTAAAGTGAATGCAGATGTCTTTAATGCATAACCCCAAAATGATAGTGGTAATTCAGTAAGATACATCATAGATCGCACCATATCCAATAAAGTGCGGTTACGACATTCGGACACACCATTACGCTGTGGTGTTCCATGTGGCGTGCGTTGTGAAACTATTCCACATTGTTTTTAAATGAAGGCCAAACTCGTAACTCAAATATTCTCCTCTATGATCAGATTGTAGAAACTTTATTTTCTTGCTACGATGATTCTCCACTTCACTCTGAAATTCTTTGAACTTTTCAAATGTTTTAGACTTGTGCTTCATTAAGTAGATATACTCATATCTGCTCAAATCATCTGTGAAAGTCAGAAAATAACGATACCCGCCACGAGCATCAATACTCATTGGACTGCATACATCGGTATGTATTATTTCCAACAAGTCAGTAGCTCATTCCATTGTTCCGGAGAACGAAGTTTTAGTCATCTTGCCCAAAAGGCACGGTTCGCAAGCATCAAATTATTCATAACCAAATGATTCCAAAAATCCATCTTTATGGAGTTTCTTCATGCGCTTTACACCGATATGACCCAAACGATAGTGCCACAAATAAGTTGCACTATCATTATAAACTTTGCATCTTTTGGCATCAATATTATGAATATGTGTATCACTACGATCGAGATCCAACAAACTATTTTCATTGGGTGTATGACCATCGAAGGTTTTATTCATGTAAACAGAACGACAATTATTCTCTGATTTAGATGAATAATCGTATCGCAATAAACATGATCTAATCATATTTATGCTCAATGCAAACACCAAATAACATTTATTTAGGTTTAACACTAATCCCGAAAGTATAGGGAGTGTGCGATGATGATCATATCAATCTTGGAACCACTTCCAACACACATCGTCACTTCACCCTCAACTAGTCTCTGTTTATTCTATAACTCCTGTTTCGAGTTACTAATATTTAGCAACCGAACAAGTATCAAATACCTAGGGGCTACTATAAACACTAGTAAGGTACACATCAATAGCTTGTATATCAAATATACCCTTGTTTACTTTGCCATCCTTCTTATCCACCAAATATTCAGGGCATTTCCGCTTCCAGTGACCATTTCCTTTGGAGTAGAAGCGCTCAGTTTCAGGCTTTAGTCTAGCTTTGGGCTTCTTCGCGGGAGTGACAACTTGCTTGCCATTCTACTTGAAGTTCCCTTTCTTTCCCTTTGCCCTTTTCTTGAAACTAGTAGTCTTGTCAATCATCAACACTTGATGCTCTTTCTTGATTTCTACCTTCGTTGATTTCAGCATCACGAAGAGCTCGGGGATCATTTTCGTCATCCCTTGCATACTATAGTTCATCATGAAGTTCCAGTAACTTGGTGATGGTGACTAGAGAACTCTGTCAATCACTATCTTATCTGGAAAATTAACTCCCACTTGATTCAAGCGATTGTAGTACCCAGACAATCTGAGCACATGCTCACTGCTTGAGCTATTCTCCTCCATCTTTTAGCTATAGAACTTGTTAGAGACTTCATATCTCTCAACTCAGGTATTTGCTTGAAATATTAACTTCAACTCCTGGAACAACTCATATGGTCCATGACATTCAAAACGTCTTTGAAGTCCCGATTCTAAGCCGTTAAGCATGGTGCACTAAACTATCAAGTAATCATCATATTGAGCTAGCCAAACATTCATAATGTCTGCATCTGCTCTTGCAATAGGTCTGTCACCTAGCGGTGCATCAAGGACATAATTCTTCTGTGCAGCAATGAGGATAAACCTCAGATCACGGACCTAGTCCATATCATTGCTACTATCATTTTTCAATTTATTTTTCTCTAGGAACATATCAAAAATAAAGGGAAGCAACAACGCGAGCTATTGATATACAACATTATTTGCAAAATACTATCAGGACTAAGTTCATGATAAATTAAAGTTGAATTTATCCTATTACTTAAGAACTCCCACTTAGATAGACATCCCTCTAATCATCTAAGTGATCACGTGATCCAAATCAACTAAACCATGTCCGATCATCACGTGAGATGGAGTAATTTTCAATGGTGAACATCACTATGTTGATCATATCTACAATATGATTCACGTTCGACCTTTCAGTCTTAGTGTTCTGAGGCCATATCTGCATATGCTAGGCTCGTCAAGTTTAACCTGAGTATTCTGCGTGTGCAAAACTGCCTTACACCCATTGTATTTGAACGTAGAGCTTATCACACCCAATCATCACGTGGTGTCTCGACATAAAGAACTTTCGCAGCGGTGCATACTTAGGGAGAACACTTATACCTTGAAATTTAGTGATAGATCATCTTATAATGCTACCGTCAATCAAAGCAGAATAAGATGTATAGAAGATAAACATCACATGCAATCAAAATATGTGACATGATATGGCCATTATCATCTTGTGCCTTTGATCTCCATCTCCAAAGCATCATCATGATCTCCATTGCCACCGGCATGACACCATGATCTCCATCATCTTGATCTATATCAATGTGTCATCACATTGTCGTCTCGCCAACTATTGCTCTTGCAACTATTGCTATCGCATAGTGATAAAGTAAAGAAATTATTTGGCGCTTGCATCTTATGCAATAAAGAGACAACCATAAGGCTTTTGCCAGTTGCCAATAACTTCAACAAAACATGATCATCTCATACAACAACTTATATCTCATCACGTCTTGAACATATCACATCACAACATGCCCTGCAAAAAAAAGTTAGACGTCCTCTACTTTGTTGTTGCAAGTTTTACGTGGCTGCTACGGGCTTAGCAAGAACCATTCTTACCTACGCGTAAAAAGCACAATGATATTTCGTCAAGTTAGTGTTGTTTTAACCTTCTCAAGGACCGGGCGTAGCCACACTCGGTTCAACTAAAGTTGGAGAAACTGACACCCGCCAGCCACCTATGTGCAAAGCACGTCGGTAGAACCAGCCTTGCGTAAGCGTACGCGTAATGTCGGTCCGGGCCACTTCATCCAACAATATCGCCGAACCAAAGTATGACATGCTGGTAAGCAGTATGCCTTGTATCGCCCACAACTCACTTGTGTTCTACTCGTGCATATAACATCTATGCATAAACCTGGCTCGGATGCCACTATTGGGTAACGTAGTAATTTCAAAAAATTCCTACGCACACTCAAGATCATGGTGATGCGTAGCAATAAGAGGGGAGAGTGTTGTCCAGGTACCCTCGTAGACCGAAAGCGAAAGTGTTAGCACAATGCGGTTGATGTAGTCATACGTCTTCACGATTCGACCGATCAAGTACCGAATGTACGGCACCTCCGAGTTCAGCACACGTTCAGCTTGATGATGTCCCATGAACTCCGATCTAGCAGAGCTTTGTGGAAGAGTTTCATCAGCACGACGGCGTGATGACGGTGTTGATGATGCTACCGACGCAGGGCTTCGCCTAAGCATCGCTACGATATTACCGAGGTGGAATATGGTGGAGGGGGGCACCGCACACGGCTAAGATCAATTGTTGTCTAGAGGTGCCACCCTGCCCCCGTATATAAAGGAGTGGATGAGGGGGAGGGCTGGCCCTCCTATGGCACGCCCTGGAGGAGTCCTACTCCCACCTGGAGTAGGATTCCCCCCCTTCCAAGTAGTAGGAGTAGGAGTCAAGGAAAGGGAAAAGAGAAGAGAAGGAGGGGGCGCAGCCCCTCCCCCTAGTCCAATTAGGACTAGGCCTTGGGGGGCGCGCAGCCTCCCCTCTCTCTTTCCCCTAAAGCCCAATAAGGCCCATATACTCCCCGGCGAATTCCCGTAACTCTCCGGTGCTTCGATAAATACCCGAATCACTCGGAATCTTTCGATGTCCGAATATAGTCGTCCAATATATCAATTTTTACGTCTTGACCCAGGACTCTGAACTACCTTCGGTACATCAAAACACATAACTCATAATATAAATCATCACCGAACGTTAAGCGTGCAGACCCTACAGGTTCGAGAACTATGTAGACATGACCGAGACATGTGTCCGGTCAATAACAAATAGCGGAACCTGTGTGCTCATATTGGCTCCTACATATTCTACAAAGATCTTTATCGTTCAAACCGCATAACAACATATGTTGTTCCCTTTGTCATCGGTATGTTACTTGCCTGAGATTCGATCGTCGGTATCTCAATACCTAGTTCAATCTCGTTACCGGCAAGTCTCTTTACTCGTTATGTAATACGTCATCCCGGAACTAACTCATTAGTCACATTGCTTGCAAGGCTTATAGTGATGTGCATTACTGAGAGGGCCCAGAGATACCTCTCCGACAATCGGAGTGACAAATCCTAATCTCGAAATACGCCAACTCAACAAGTACCTTCGGAGACACCTGTAGAGCACCTTTATAATCACCCAGTTATGTTGTGATGTTTGGTAGCACACAAAGTGTTCCTCCGGTAAATGGGAGTTGCATAATCCCATAGTCATAGGAACATGTATAAGTAATGAAGAAAGCAATAGCAACATACTAAACGATCAAGTGCTAAGCTTACGTAATGGGTCAAGTCAATCACATCATTCTCCTAATGTAGCGACCATACCTCAAACAGTCTGATATCTGTGCTTTAGTGCCATCCCTGGATCAGTAATGCTGACACACATAGTACTTGAAAGATTTATAACAGAGTAGCAATCACACACTTATTACATCGGATGTCTCAAAAGAGAACTTATTACAATAAATATGGCTTAAGGCCATCTAATAACGATAACAGCAGAAGGCTTGGAAGATAAGTTAGTCCATCAACTCCAACGGCATCACTGAGTATAGAACCACGACCTAAAGGCACCTTACTCATCGTTTGAAAAGTCTGCAACATGAACGTTGCAGCCCGAAAATGGGTCAGCACATGGAATATGTTGGCAATGTAACACATAGAGAGTAATGAAAGAATAAAGCTATATTACATGCATATATGGCTGGTGGAAAGCTCTATGGTTACAGTTTTTGCATAAAGCCAATTTTTCCCTACTGCAAAGGAATAAAATTTATTTAACTATCATGGTGGTTGTTAAACATTGAGAAGATAGACATCCTTTCAATCCCAATTAAGCATCATTATTAAAACCCAACAATATTAATTAAAGTAACATGATGAGATTCACATGATAATCCAAGTACTAGATACTCAAGATGTCCATAACTGGGGACACGGCTAACCATGATTAGTTTATACACTCTGCGGAGGTTTGCGCACTTTTCCCCACAAGACTTGATCTCCTCCGTTGGGATTCTCGCACTACATGATGTTTGAGAAACGGATGACCGAGACATGGTCTTTCAGAAGCGCTAGCACCTTACGATTGGGTAGATAGTACCAACCTACATCCCCTACATCTGCTAGTCTACCACTGTAAGAGTTTGCATGACTTAGTCAACTATGTTAGAGCCCATAGTAGCTTATGGCTGCACACGGTAGTTTCTAGCATGAATAATATCATGATCCCTTTGAGCCTGGGTGGCGGTCCATAAAGAAAAACAGGCAATCGCTGGAATACCCAGGTGCCTCAATCCACCCAGATGTGTGTTTAAGTTGCCACCTTAAATAAACCATTAATTTAACAATCTCACATCCGTCATGGATACACTCACCCAATCCACGTCTACTAGTATAGCATGGCATAATAAGCAAACATAGAAGTAACTCCCAAGGGTTTGATAATAAAACAGGTAATAGGTACTACCTCGTCTACTTCCCAAAACCCACGTATTACTCAGATCCTAATCATGCAATTGTTTGAGGATGGATATAATGCAAAAAAACTGGGTAGTAAAGAGGTATGATCAAAGTGTTACTTGCCTTGCCGATGATCCGTGAAACCTAGAGATTCAAAGTAGCAAGCGGCGCACTCCGGGTACTCTATCGCAAACAAACAAGCATACAATAAGTACTCATCTAATGCATGGGTAAAACTCAAATAAGAGATCTAACCAGAAATTTCAACTTAAGAACTCCGGTTTGCAAAAAGAATCAAATCGAACGAAGCAATGAAAGTCAAACGGCGAAAGAAACAAGCTTCGTTTACTAATCTGGATCTAAGTCAAATTTTACAGAAGGATAATCTTGTTTGGGTAGGTTAAACGGAAAGAGGGTTTCGAGACGAAACTCTAGGCGCTTGAATCGCCTGATTCTGATAAACGAGCGAAAAGTTATACTAAAACGAAAATTGGATCAGAAATTGCGATCAGAAATAACCACGGAAAAATCCGAGAAAAAGAAAAACTGACGAATAGATTAACGAACGAACATTCGTTAACTGAAACTAAACGGCGAATTCGTTCGTCAAAACGAACCAACGGGCGAACGCTCGCTAAATAAATAAACCGAAAATAAAACCGATCTATTATAAAAAACGAAACTAGGGTTTTCTAAAAAAAACCGGATCGGTTTCTTTAGAAAAACCTGGGCGGTGGGGTGGCTACCTCGGCTCGGCTCCGGCGAGGCTCCGGCGGGGCGGCGTGGGGTGGCGAGGCTGCGGCGGCGGCGGCGGGAGGCGGCGGCGGCTGCGGCTGCTGCTGCTGCTGTCGGCGGCGGGCGGGTCGGGTGGCGGGGTGGGGTGGGGCGGCGGCGGTATTTAAGAGGGGGGGGTGGCGGCTTGGGGAAGGGGGCAAGGCGGCGGGTAGAGGAGTCCGGCTCGGAATCCAAGTCTGGGTCGGCGGCGGCGGCGCGGAGGCGGGCCGGCCTGGCTCGGCTGGGCCATTAGCCTAGCCGGGCGCGGGATTTTTTTTTAGAAAAAAATAATTCTGCCGAACTAAGAAAAATCCTATAAAAATAAACAAAAATCTAAAAATGCCAAAACAAATTTTCATCGTCTAAATAAAATATTTAGAACGAGATGAACATTTTCTTGGCCCTAAAATGGAGTTTTGAAAAACATGCAATTTTTCCTAAATTCAAATAAAATAGCAAAAACTCCAAAATAAATCTTATTTGATTTTTTTATTAAATCCTCAATATTTCTTTATTTTGGGAAAGTCATTTTATTCCCTCTCTTATATTTTTATTATAGAAATAATTGAAGATAAAATAAATAAAATCAAATTATCCTATTTTCAAAATTTTGAGAAAACTCAAATATGAAATTAACGAAATCCCCAACTCTCTCCGAGGGTCCTTGAGTTGCGTAGAATTTCTAGGATCAAACCAAAAGCAAGATAAAATATGATATGCATTGATGATCTAGTGTATAACATTCCAAATTGAAAATTTGGGATGTTACACCTAATGATGTGATCCTGTTAATCAAATGACAACTCATGTCTATGGCTAGGAAAGTTAACCATCTTTGATTCAACGAGCTAGTCAAGTAGAGGCATACTAGTGACACTTTGTTTGTCTATGTATTCACACATGTACTAAGTTTCCGGTTAATACAATTCTATCATGAATAATAAACATTTATCATGAAATAAGGAAATAAATAATAACTTTATTATTGCCTCTAGGGCATATTTCCTTCACCATCATCTACTTATTACTTCCCAATGCCTTCCTCTAGGCCCAAATAATGGTGAAGTGTCATGTAGTCGACGCTCACATAACACCACTAGAGGATAGACAACATACATCTCATCAAAATATCGAACGAATACCAAATTCACATGACTACTAATAGCAAGACTTCACCCATGTCATTAGGAACAAACGTAACTACTCACAAAGCATATTCATGTTCATAATTAGAGGAGTATTAATATGCATTAAGGATCTGAACATATGATCTTCCACTGGATAAACCAACTAGCATCAACTACAAGGAGTAATCAACACTACTAGCAACCCAAGGGTACCAATCCGAGGTTTTGGTACAAGAGATGAACTAGGGTTTGAGAGGAGATGGTGCTAGTGAAGATGTTGATGGAGATTGACCCCCTCCCGATGAGAGGATCATTGATGATGATGATGGTGATGATTTCCCTCTCCCGGAGGGAAGTTTCCCCGGCAAAATGCTACGTCTTGAGCTTGTGTTGGTTTTCCTTGAAGAGGAAAGGGTGATGCAGCAAAGTAGCGTAAGTATTTCCCTCAGTTTTTGAGAACCAAGGTATCAAACCAGTAGGAGGCTCCTCAAAAGTCCCACGCACCTACACAAACAAACAAGAACCTCGTAACCAACGCAATAAAGGGGTTGTCAATCCCTTCACGGCCACTTACGAAAGTGAGATCTGATAGATATAATATGATAAGATAAATATTTTTTGTATTTTTATGATATAGATTGGAAAATAAAAGATGCAAATAAAAGTAGATGGAAAACTTATATGATAAAAGATAGACCCGGGGGCCATAGGTTTCACTAGTGGCTTCTCTCAAGATAGCATAAGTATTACGGTGGGTGAACAAATTACTGTCAAGCAATTGATATAAAAGCGCATAGTTATGAGATTATCTAGGCATGATCATGTATATAGGCATCACGTCCGTGACAAATAGACCGACTCCTGCATGCATCAACTACTATTACTCCACACATCGACCGACTCCTGCCTGCATCTAGAGTATTCAGTTCATAAAGAACAGAGTAGCGCATTAAGAAAGATGACATGATGTAGAGGGATAAACTCATGAAATATGATATAAACCCCATCCTTTTATCCTCTATGGCAACAATACAATATGTGCCTTTCTGCCCCCGCTGTCACTGGGAAAGGACACCGCAAGATTGAACCCAAAGCTAAGCACTTCTCCCATTGCAAGAAAGATTAATCTAGTAGGCCAAACTAAACTATTAATTCGAAGAGACTTGCAAAGATAACTTAATCACACATAAAAGAATTCAGAGGAGATTCAAATATTTCTCATAGATAAACTTGATCATAAACCCACAATTCATCGGATCTTGACAAACACACCGCAAAAAGAGTTACATCGAATAGATCTCCAAGAAGATCAAGGAGAACTTTATATTGAGATTCAAAGAGAGAGAAGAAGCCATCTAGCTAATAACTATGGACCCGAAGGTCTATGGTAAACTACTCACAACTCATCGTAGAGGCCTTGGAGATGATGTAGAGGCCCTCCATGGTCGAATCCCCCTCCGACGGAGCGCCAAGGAAGGCTCCAAGATGGGATCTCGCGGATACAGAAGGTTGCGGCGGTGGAAATAGTTTTTCGTGGTGCTCTTGGATGTTTTCGGGGTACGTGGGTATATATAGGAGGAAGAAGTAGGTCGGTGGATGCTCGAGGGGCCCATGAGGGTGGGGGGCACGCCCACCCCCAGGGGCACTCCGGGCACCCTCGTGGCCACCTCCTCTGTTGCTTGACGTTCACTCCAAGTCCCCTGGATTGCGTTTGTTCCAAAAAGATCGCTCCCAAAGGTTTCGTTCCGTTTGGACTCTGTTTGATATTCCTTTCCTTTGAAACACTGAAATAGGCAAAAAAACAGCAATTTGGGCTGGGCCTCCGGTTAGTAGGTTAGTCCCAAAAATGATATAAAAGTGTAAAGTAAAGCCCATAAACATCCAAAGCGGGTAATATAATAGCATGGAACAATAAAAAATTATACATACATTGGAGACGTATCACAAAACAGCTCTGCCGGAGCCCTAGATTGGTTCCGCCAAGGTTCCGCCTCGTGGCGGCGGAGTTTCGTCCCGAAAGCTTGCTTATGATTTTTTCCAGGGTAAAAGACTTCATATAGCAGAAGATGGGCACTGGAGGGCTACTAGGGGGCCCACGAGGCAGGGGGCGCGCCCCCACCCTCGTGGACGTGGGTGACCCCCCTCGGGTATTTCTTCCGCTGAATAATTATCATTAATTTCGTAAATGACTTTCGTGGAGTTTCAGGACTTTTGGAGCTCTGCAGAATAGGTCTCCAATATTTGCTCCTTTTCCAGCCCAGAATCCCAGCTGCCGGCATTCTCCCTCTTCATGTTAAACCTTGTAAAATAAGAGAGAATAGCCATAAGTATTCTGACATAACGTGTAATAATAGCCCATAATGCAATAAATATTGATATAAAAGCATGATGCAAAATGGACGTATCAGTAGGACAAAAGATGTCATGATTCCATAAGCATGTATGCCTATATTTGGAATACATGCCTACATTATATTGATGAACTGGAGCTTGTTCGGTGTCATCCTATGTTATAATTGTTGCATGATGAATGCTATCTGACATAATTATCCATCATTGATCCATTGCCTACGAGCTTTTCACATATTGATCTTTGCTTAGTTACTTCTTCGTTGCTACTGTTATGATTGCTACAAAGCTGCTACTGTTACTTTTTCCACCGTTACCATTACTTCCATACTACTTTGCTACTAAACACTTTGCTGCAGATATTAAGTCTTTCAGGTGTGGTTGAATTGACAACTCAGCTGCTAATACTTGAGAATATTCTTTGGCTCCCCTTGTGTCGAATCAATAAATTTGGGTTGAATACTCTACCCTCAAAAACTATCGCGATCCCCTATACTTGTGGGTTATCAAGACCTTTTTCCGGCACTGTTTCCAGGGAGCATAACTCTATTCTCTGTGTCACATGGGATTTATATATGTTGCTCACTATGAGGAATCTGAAAGACAACAAAACCAAGATCTATCCCTCAACTACGAGGGGAGGTAAGGAACTGCCATCTAGCTCTGCACTTGATTCACCTTCTGTTTTGAGTAAACTTGCGACACCTACACCTGCTATTGATTCTGATATGTCGCGTGTTATTGATGATGCCACCTCTGCTATGCATGATGCTTATGATGATACTACTTCTTTGCTTGATAATAATGTGTCACTAGGTGAATTTTTGACGAACAACTTGCTAGGGTGAGAGAGAATGAAATTACTAAAATAGATAATATTAATGAAAGTGATGATGAAGATTCTCTCCCTAGATATGAATTGCTTGTTGTACCTGAGGGTTATGTTATGGATGAATAAACTGCTAGAGACTTCTTTGCTTGCAATGATAGATATGATCTTAAGAAACTGTTAGCTAAGCTGAAAGAAAAGTCTTTGAATGCTAGAATGAAATATGATCCCGCTTTTGCTACTTCACCTATCTGTGTTACTGATAAGGATTGAATCTGATCCTTTTTATGGTTATGAATCTGAAACTGTTGTGGCACATCTTACTAAATTAAATGATATAGCCACCCTATTTACACATGAGGAAAAAATATGCTATTACTATATTCTTAAATTGTTTCCTTTCTCGTTAAAGGGTGATGCTAAGATATGGTTTAATTCTCTTGCTCCTAGTTCTGTACGTAGTCCCCAGGATATGATTTATTACTTCTCTGCAAAATATTTTCCCGCTCATAAGAAACAAGCTGCCTTACGGGGAATATTTAATTTTGTGCAAATTGAAGAAGAGAGTCTCCCACAATCTTGGGGGAGGCTTCTCCAATTACTTAATTCTTTTCCTGATCATCTTCTCAAGAAAAATGTAATACTTGATATCTTTTACAATGGACTAACCGATGCTTCTAGAGACCACCTAGATAGTTGTGTTGGTTGTGTTTTCAGGGAAAGAACTGTTGAGCAAGCTGAATTGCTATTGAACAATATATTGAGTAATGATAATGATTGGACACTTCCTAAACTAACTCCTAAGCCAACTCCGAAGAAAAGGGGTATTCTATTTCTTAGTCCCGAAGATATGCAAGAGGCAAATAAATCTATGAAAGAAAAAGGTATTAAAGCTGAAGATGTTAAGAATTTACTGCATATTGAAGGGATACATGGTCTTGATAACCCGAGATGGGTAGTAAAGGTAAATTCTCTCTATAGATATGATGAAGGTGATATTCCTCATAATAAGTCTGCTAGTCAATGCTTGGATGAGTTTGATAATTTTATTTCTAAACAAGAGAATTTCAATGCTTATGTTGGTAGACAATTGAAACATAATGCTTATATGGTTGAACAATTGAGTGATTATATGTCTAGAGTTAAAAGTGATCTTAAGCATATTTGTAAATATGCTTCCATGGTTACAACCCAAGTAGAACAAGTACTTAAAGCACAAGATGATTTGCTCAATGAGTTGAATAATAAGAACAATGATAATGATGTTAGAGTTATGACTAGAGGTAGTAAAATGACCCAGGAACCTTTGTATCCTGAGGGCCATCCTAAGACAGATGATCAAGATTCTCAGAGAATTAATACTTATACACCTAGTCATTCTAACAAAAAGAAAAAGAAAAATGATAGGACTTTGCATGCTTCTAGTGAACATGTTATTGACACACCTGAGAATCCCAATGATATTTCTATTTCTGATGCTGAAACACAATCTGGTGATGAACATGAACCTAGTGATAATTTTAATGATGATGTTCATGTTGATGCTCAACCTAGTGATAATAATGACGTAGAGATTGAACCTGCTGTTGATCTTAATAACCCACAATAAAAGAATCAACGTTATGATAAGGGAGACTTCGTTGCTAGGAAGCACGGTAAAGAAAGAGAACCATGGGTTCAAACACCCATGCCTTTTCCTCCTAAGCAGTCCAAGAAAAATGATGAGGAGGAATTTTAGCGCTTTCCTCAAATGATTAGACCTATCTTTTTGTGTATGTGTTTGACTGATATGCTTAAAATGCATCCTTATGCTAAGTATATGAAAAATATTGTTATAAATAAAAGAAAGATACCAGAAGCTGAAATTTCCACCATGCTTGCTAATTATACTTTTAAGGGTGGAATACCAAAGAAACTTGGAGATCCAGGAGTACCAACTATACCATGCTCCATTAAAGGAAACTATGTTAAAACTGCTTTATGTGATCTTGGAGCCGGTGTTAGTGTTATGCCTTTCTCTTTATATGGTAGACTTGATTTGAACAAGTTGACACCTATAGAAATCGCTTTGCAAATGGCTGATAAATACATTGCTATACCCATCGGTATTTGTGAGGATGTGCCTGTTGTGGTTGCAAACGTTACTATTTTAACAGACTTTGCTATTCTTGATATTCTCGAGGACGACAGTATGTCGATCATCCTTGGTAGACCCTTTCCGAATACTGCAGGGGCTGTTATTGATTGCAACAAAGGCAATGTCACTTTTCATGTTAATGGTAGTGAGCATATGGTACACTTTTCGAAGAAATAACCTCAAGTTCATAGTATCAACTCTGTTGGAAAATTTTCAATAATTACTATTGGAGGTTTTCAATTTCCTCTTCCTACTGTCAAAAAGAAATATGATATTCTTATTGTTGGGGACATGCATATCCCCGTTGAGGTAACCTAGTGTTATTCGAAAATTCTCCGGTTTCATGTTTTCGAAAGAGGTTTGTTAACAAGACTTGATCAACCTTGTTAGTGGATTCCTTTTAATGAGCATGAGATGGATGAAGTAAGAAGGCACAACCTTCTGTACCCCTCCTTTTACTCTCTGTTATTTAGTTTAAATAAAGCAAAAATAGTATCTTCTGCCTGTTTTCTAAATTATCCATGCAATAAAAAATACCCCGAAAATAAAAGTTCTCCAAATGCCCTAAAAATTTGGTATGATTTTTTATACAATATTTGAGAATTTATGGCACTTAGAACACACCAGGGGGCCACACCATCTAGCCACGAGGGTGGAGGGCGCGCCCCCTGCCTCATGGGCCCCACGTGGCCCCCCTCCACTTATTCCAGCACCCACACACTTCGTCTTCCTTCAGAAAAAATCATCCAGTAGCTCAAACTCGTGTTCTTGCTTGTTTTGCTGCAATTTTTGATCTCCTTGCTCAAAGCCCCATTCACAAAACTACTTTGGGGGATTGTTCTTCGGTATGTGACTCCTCCAATGGTCCAATTAGTTTTTGTTCTAGTGCTTTATTTATTGCAAATTTTTGCTGCTGAGGTGACCATGTTCTTGAGTTTGCATGTCAAATTTATATGGTCCAAAGTAGTTTTAAGCATGATATAGTCTCTAGGCACTTGTGGGAGTGGTTGCTATCAATCTTATTGAATTTGATTCACTTTTATTTTGAGTCACTAAAAATTTCAGAAATTTTCAAAGGAAGAAAATGTTGAAGAGATTGTTGAGAGGCTCCTCGAGCCGAGGTTCGAAGGGAAAGGAGAATGAAGAGAATGAAAATCCCAAGTACAACCTTCCTCGCACCGCGGAAGTTCGGCCGTGTGAATGGCCTTGTGATGCATTCTTGAAGGCCGCTGGAATTTATGAAGACTTTTATTACTTGGCCGAGAATGCAGGCATCACCGAATTCATCCACGATAAGTGTGATCAATATATCCTACTCACTGATATTTTCATGCAAAAAAATTCATTTTCATGCTAGGAGATCACCACCTTCGGTAGAATTTTATTTATATGATGAGTTTAAGGAGATGTCACTCTATGATTTTTGTGAGGTTTGCAAGTTGCCTTTTGAGGGCATCATCGAGGAACCACATCCAAGTGATGTGGGAGATTTTATTAATGAAATTACTGTAGGGGAAAGGAGAAAAGTGTCGGATGCAAGAACTACTAGTATACACTTTCCTGTTCTACGCTACTATGCAATATTTGCTAGTAGATGTTTAATTGGTCGCGGGAATGGTGGGGGCCTCAGTGCTCCTGACCTTGCCATTTTGCGTCATGCTTTACTTCGTGATAGAACTTTCAGTTTAGGCGATATGGTTACTAAACGATTGAGTCTAAACCGTACAAAGGGCCCCATTTTTGGAGGTATCTTTGCTTCACGACTTGCTAAATATTTTGAGATACCTATTAGACACTATGAGAAAGAAGAAAAGGTGCTGCCCACTATTTTCTTAAGACTATAAAAGTATGGTAGCACATGATTTTATTTGCGATGATAAGGAGAATAGACTCATTTATAACCTGGTTTTTAGTGAAGAGACTTGTCAGATTATTACCTTGCCTACACCTTCTTTGTTTAACATTCATTTAGGCACATACCTTATCATGCCCGATGACATTTATGCATACTGGGAGCGGACACGATCCCCAGAGCCTGAGTCAGAGCCATCACCTGATCCATATCAGGAGTCTATTTATCAGGGGGATCCGCAAGAGCTCGCTAACCAGTGGAACTCCGAGGATCCTCCTCAGTACACCGGAGAGGACCACTTTGATCCATGGGCTTAGACCAACTTAGGTTAAAAGCCTAAGCTTGGGGGAGTATGTATTTCTCACCGACATTACATTCATGTTCACATAGTCATTCTAGTTGTCGGTGTTCATACTTCATTCATTGTACTATCCATGCTAGTTTATTTTCTTTTCCTGCTTTCTTCTTGTGTATTTGAAAAAACTTTGAGAAAAACAAAAAAATAGTTATAACTTTTTATCTAGTTTACTTTCCATGCTTGTAGTAGTAGTTAAAAGAAAAACCCAAAAAGATTCCCCGTTCTCATTTTGCTTGTTGGGAGCTTTCCCGTGTAAATAGTTTTTCTTGTTCTTTGAATTTCTTTTCTTTCCTTTGGGGGTCGAGAGGAGAAGACCACGATGAAAATGGTGAGGGGCTCTCATATGCATTATTGTTGATCTAATAAAGAGCCCATATTACCTTGTCTTCTCCTTTGAATTAAATGTTTGCATATTCCGGCTTAGTCCAATGCACGTGCACAATTATTATTATCCACACTGTTCGGTCGTGCAAGTGAAAGGCAATAATGACGATATATGATGAAATGATTGAGATGAGGAAAAGCTGGTATGAACTCGGCCTATCTTGTTTTTGTAAATATGATTATTTCATCGTTCCTGATTCAGCCTATTATGAACGAAACATGTTTGCAATGACAATTAGAGATTATAGTTACTCATGCCATGCTTAATTAGCTAGGAGTTTATAATGGTTTACCTTGCGTGCCAACATGCTATTAAAATGGTTGTTGATGTAGTATGATAGGATGGTATCCTCCTTTGAATGATTCGAGTGACTTGGCTTGGCACATGTTCATGCATGTAGTTGAAACAAAATCAACATAGCCTCCGTGATATTTATGTTCATGGTGATTTATATCCTACTCATCCTTGCACTCATTGTTGGTTAATCCTAATGCATGTTTATGACTGTGTCGCTCTCTAGTTGGTCGCTTCCCAGTCTCTTTCTAGCCTTTACTTGTACTAAGTGGGAATACTGCTTGTGTATCCACTTCCATAAACCCCAAAGTTGTTCCATATGAGTCCACCATACCTACCTATATGCGGTATTTACCTGCCGTTCCAAGTAAATTTGTATGTGCCAAACTCTAAACCTTCAAATGAAATTCTGTTTTGTATGTTCGAATAGCTCATGTATCAACTAGGGTTATCTATATCTTCCATGCTAGGTGGGTTATGCTCACGATGAGTGGACTCCGCTCATCATTCACGAGAAAATGGCCGATAACAGGGATGCCCAGTCCCATGCTCAAATCAAATTAAAATAATTGCAAACAAAACTCCCCCAGATTGTTGTTAGTTGGACAGTACCCATTGTTTGGGACCAGCCATGGAATGTGCTTGTTGTTGGTGGGGGAATATAAACTTTACCATTCTGTTTGGGAACCGCCTATAATGTATGTAGCATGGAAGATATCAAGATCTCTTGGTTGTTATGTTGACAATGAAAGTATGCCGCTCAAAATATTATTTGTCTCTGTTTTAAAACTCGAGCTCTGGCACCTCTGCAAATCCCTGCTTCTCTCTACGAAGGGCCTATCTATTTACTTTTATGTTGAGTCATCATCCTCTTATAAAAAGCACCAGTTGGAGAGCACCACTTCCATTTGTATGCATTGTTATTAATTTACATTGAGTATGACTGTGATTGGATCTCTTTTGCCATGAATTACAATGTCTAGTCAGTCCTTGATCTTTAGGGGTGCTCTGCATTTATGTTTTGCGGTCTCGGAAAGGGTTAGCGAGATACCATCTTGTTATATCATATCATGATTGTTTTGAGAAAGTGTTGTCATCCAAGATTTATTATTATTACTTGCTAGTTGATTATGCCATTGATATGAGTAAATGTGAGACCTAAATGTAATTGTGAATATGGTTAGCTCATGTTCTTTGCTGAAAACTTGAATGTTGGCTTTACATATTTGCAACACCAAGATCAAACAGAGTTTGTAAAAGTTTTTCTTTATCACTTTCAGTTTGTCAACTTAATTGCTTGAGGACAAGCAATGGGTTAAGCTTGGGGGAGTTGATACGTCTCCAATGTATCTACTTTTCCAAACTCTTTTGCCCTTGTTTTGGACTCTAATTTGCATGATTTGGATGGAACTAACCCGGACTGACATTGTTTTCAGCAGAATTGCCATGGTGTTATTTTTGTGCAGAAATAAAAGTTCTCGGAATGACCTGAAACTTCACGGAGTCACTTTTTGGAATTAATAAAAAATCCTGGCAAAAGAATCAGCTGAGGGGGGCCCACACCCTGGCCACGAGGGTGGGGGCGCGCCCTACCCCCTGGGTGCACCCCCTGCCTTGTGGGCCCCATGGACCCCTACCAACCTCAACTCCAACTCCATATATTCACATTCGAGGAGGAAAAAATCAGAGAGAAGGATTCATCGCGTTTTACGATACGGAGCTGCCGCCAAGCCCTGTTCTTCCTCGGGAGGGTTGATCCGGAGTCCATTCGGGGCTTCGGAGATGGGAATCTGTCACCATCGTCATCATCAACCATCCTCCATCACCAATTTCATGATGCTCACCGCCGTGATGCTCACCGCCGTGCATTTGTAATCCCATCGTAGGCTTGCTGGACGGTGATGGGTTGGATGATATTTACCATGTAATCGAGTTAGTTTTGTTAGGGTTTGATCCCTAGTATCCATTATGTTCTAAGATTGATGTTGCTATGACTTTGCTAAGCTTAATGCTTGTCACTAGGGCCCGAGTGCCATGATTTCTGATCAGAACCTATTATGTTTTCATGAATGTATGAGTGTTCTTGATCCTATCTTGCAAGTTATAGTCACCTACTACGTGTTATGATCCAGCAACCCCAGAGTGACAATAGTCGGGACACTTCCCGGTGATGACCGTAGTTTGAGGAGTTCATGTATTCACTAAGTGCTAATGCTTTGGTCTCGTTCTCTATTAAAAGGAGGCCTTAATATCCCTTAGTTTCCATTAGGGCCCCGCCGCCACGGGAGGGTAGGACAAAAGATGTCATGCAAGTTCTTTTCCATAAGCACGTATGACTATATTCGGAATACATGCCTACATTATATTGATGAAGTGGAGCTAGTTCTGTGTCACCCTATGTTATAACTGTTGCATGATGAATGCTATCCGACATAATTATCCACCATTGATCCATTGCCTACGAGCTTTTCACATATTGCTCTTTGCTTAGTTACTTCTCTGTTGCCACTATTATGATTGCTACAAAACGGCTACTGTTACTTTTGCCACTGTTACCGTCCATACTACTTTGCTACTAAATACTTTGTTGCAGATATTAAGTCTTTCAGGTGTGGTTGAATTGACAACTCAGCTGCTAATACTTGAGAATATTCTTTGGCTCCCCTTGTGTCGAATAAATAAATTTGGGTTGAATACTCTACCCTCGAAAACTGTTGCGATCCCCTATACTTGTGGGTTATTACCCTCCTTCGGCTGGAAGGCAAGGGCACGCCATAATTGGGTGGTCTCGGGCTCATGCGGTCTCTAGATGCGTCATCCCACACCGGGCCCCGGCTAATCTGGCGGAATAGGCTCCGCACCTCTACAAGATTCATTTTCCTCTCTTTGACGGGGCCAGTGATCCACGCCATGGCTGACACGCTGCAATCTCTTCTTCTTCAGGCAGCCAACGCCGGAGTCTGATAAGATGTGGCTCACCTCCTACCACCTCACCGATGTCGCTGCATTATGGTATGGACACCTCGAGACATAGCTGGGCCAGCGGCCGTCCTGGACTGAGTTTCAAAAATTGATCGCCAACCACTTCGGACCACCAACTCATGCCAACCCCTTCGGCGAGTTGATCTCCACCCACCGCTCCGGCACCGTGGCGGAATACTCCAAGCAATTTCTAGAGAATCTCTCTAGGGTGCACCCCATTGCCGATGACGATGAGCGAGATATATTCATCAATAACTTGGGCAAGCCCATGAAAACTCAGGTCGAGATGCTAAAACCAGCAACTTTGGACGCGGCTATGGACTTATCCATCTCTTTTGAGCACCTCAATACTGTCACCAGCACCGCGGCCACCCCTGGCCGGCCCAACCGCCCACTCCGCCCCATGGCCGCACCTACTCCGGCCTTACCAAACGCCTCCAACCGCATGCCTGCGCTCGTCTTCAAAAGACTCATGCCGGCTGAGATGGATGAACGACGCACTAAGGGTCTCTGCATCAATTGTGACGAGAAGTTCACGCGGGGCCATCGCTACAAACGGCTATTTTACATTCAGTTCATCGACGCCGAAGAGGAGCACTTTGAAGATTTCCAGGAAGCACAAATCCCCCTCTTGGCAGCCACCAGAATTCCCACCACTGACACAATGTAGGTTGCTCTTTGCATTGGAGACCATGACTTGGTCGCCTTGCTGGATTCGGGCAGTACTCATTGTTGGGAAACGTAGCATGCAATTTCAAAAAAATCCTACGCTCATGCAAGATCTATCTAGGAGATGCATAGCAACGAGAGGGGGAGAGTGTGTCCACGTACCCTCGTAGACCGAAAGCGAAAGCGTTTGCTAATGCGGTTGATGTAGTTGAACTTCTTCTCGTTCCAACCGATCAATTACCGAACGTACAACATTGATATGTCTCCAACGTATCTATAATTTTTGATTGTTCCATGCTAACATATTATCTGTTTTGGATGTTTAATGGGCTTTAGTATGCTCTATTACATTATTTTTGGGACTAACCTATTAACCAAGGGCCTAGTGCCAGTTTCTCTTATTTTGCCTATTTTAGAGTTTTGCAGAAAAGGAATACCAAATGGAGTCCAAACGTAATGAAACCTTCGTGATGATCTTTCTTGGACCGAAAGCAAACCAGAAGACTTGGAGATGAAGTCAGAGACGTAACAAGGAGGCCACAAGGCCGGACGGCGCACCCAGGGGGTAGGCGCGCCCCCCACCCTCGTGGGCCTCTCGTAGCTCCCCTGACCTAGTTCCTTCGCCTATATATACTCGTATACCCTTAAAACATCAAGGGGAGACACAAAACCACTTTTCCATCGCCACAACCTTCTGTACCCGTGAGATCCCATCTTGGGGCCTTTTCCGGCAATCTATCAAAAGGGGATTCGGTCACGGAGGGCTTCTACATCAACACCATTGCCTCTCCAATGAAGCGAGTAGTTTACCACAGACCTTCGGGTCCATAGTTATTAGCTAGATGGCTTCTTCACTCTCTTTGATTCTCCATACAAAGTTCTCCTTGATGTTCTTGGAGATCTATTCGATGTAATACTCTTTTGCGGTGTGTTTGCTGAGATTCGATGAATTGTGGATTTATGATCATATTATCTATGAATATTATTTGGTTCTTCTCTGAATTCTTATATTCATAATTTGATATCTTTGCAAGTCTCTCCAAATTATCGTTTTATTTTGGCCTACGGGATTGATCTTTCTTGCAATGGGAGAAGTGCTTACATTTGGGTTCAATCTTGCGGTGTCCTTTCCCAGTAACAGTAGGGGCAGCAAGGCACGTATTGTATTGTTGCCATCGAGAATAAAAAGATGGGGTTTTGATCATATTGCTTGAGTTAATTCCTCTACATCATGTCATCTTGCGTAATGCGTTACTCCATTCTTTATGAACTTAATACTCTAGATGCATGTTGGATAGCGGTCGATGTGTGGAGTAATAGTTGTAGATGCACGCAAGAGTCGGTCTACTTGACACGGACGTGATGCCTATGTTCATGATCATTGCCTTAGATGTCATCATAATTATGTGTTTTTCTACCAATTGCTCGGCACTAAATTGTTCACCCGTCGTAATATATGCTATCTCGAGAGAAGCCACTAGTGAAACCTATGGCCCTCGGGTCTCTTTTCCGATCTACTATTTTGCAATCTTTACTTTCCAATCTATACACCCAAAAATACCAAAAATATTTACTTTATCGTTTATCTATCTCTATCAGATCTCACTTTTGCGAGTGACTGTGAAGGGATTGACAACCCCTTTATCATGTTGGTTGCAAGTTCTTGATTGTTTGTGTAGGTATTCGGTGACTTGTGTGTCATCTCCTACTGGATTGATACCTTAGTTCTCAGAACTGAGCGAAATACTTACGCTACTTTGCTGCATCACCCTTTCCTCTTCAAGGGAAAACCAACGCAAGCTCAAGAGGTAGCAAGAAGGATTTCTGGCGCCGTTGCCGGGGAGATCTACGTCAAGTCAAGCCATACCAAGTACCCATCATAAACTCTTCTCCCTTGCATTACATTATTCGCCATTCGCCTATCGTTTTCCTCTCCCCCACTTCTAAAACGTTTTTCGAAAACCTTTGCCTTTTCTTCGCCCATATTCCATTCGTCTCTTTTCGCTTGCTTCTTGTGTGCTTGTGTGTTGATTGCTTGTCACGATGGCTCAAGATAATACTAAATTGTGTGACTTTTCCAACACCAACAACAATGATTTTATTAGCACTCTGATTGCTCCTACTACCAATGCTGAATCTTATGAAATTAATGCTGCTTTGTTGAATCTTGTTATGAAAGATCAATTTTCTGGCCTTCCTAATGTTGCATCCCATCTAAACAATTTTGTTCATTTGTGCGATATGCAAAAGAAGAAAGATCTGGATAATGATATTGTTAAATTGAAGCTATTCTGTTTTTGCTTAGAGATCATGCTAAAACTTGGTTCTCATCTTTGCCTAAAAATAGTATTGATTCATGGAATAAGTGCAAAGATGCTTTTATCTCTAAGTATTTTCCTCCCGCTAAGATCATCTCCCTTAGGAACGATATTATGAATTTTAAGCAACTTGATCATGCGCATGTTGCACAATCTTGGGAGAGGATGA
Source organism: Triticum aestivum (assembly GCF_018294505.1). Classification (NCBI taxonomy): domain Eukaryota; kingdom Viridiplantae; phylum Streptophyta; class Magnoliopsida; order Poales; family Poaceae; genus Triticum; species Triticum aestivum. Next base: position 591,085,380 of record NC_057798.1, on the reverse strand, counting down.
AATTAATGATACGTAATTGCCCTACACATGGTTTGAATTTGTGGATGATTATACAAAAAAATTATACCAAATTGAATTTTTCTTCCAGAAATCTTTTAGATTCGGCCGCGGGAGGCACTTTTATGGAAAACACTTTAGGAGAAGCTACTAAGCTCCTAGATAATATTACGGTTAATTATTCTCAGTGGCACATCGAAGATCCACTAGTAAAAAAGTTCATGCGATTGAAGAGATTAATGTTTTGACTGGAAAGATGGATGAACTTATGAAATTATTTGCTAATAAAAGTGTTTTTCTGATCCTAATGATATGTCTTTGTCCACTTTGATTGAGAATAATAATTAAACTATGGATGTGAATTTTGTTGGTAGGAACAATTTTGATAACAACGCGTATAGAGGCAGCCATTTCCTAGTAATTCCTCTAATAATTATGGTAATTCCTAGAACAATTCTTGTGAAAATTTTAATAAGATGCCCTCTGATTTTGAGAATAGTGTTAAAGAATTTATGAGTTTGCAAAAGAATTTCAATGCTTTGATTGAAGAAAAATTGCTTAAGATTGGTGAATTGGCTAGGAACATGGATAGGATTTCTCTTGATGTTGATTGAAACTTAGATCTATCCCACCTAAGCATGATATCAATGAGTCTCTCAAAGCCATGAGAATTTCCATTGATGAGTGCAAAGAAAGAACCGCTAAGATGTGTGCTAAAAAAGATTGGTTTGTAAAAGCGTGTTCTTCTAGTTTTCATGATAATAATGATGAAGATCTAAAAGTGATTGATGTGACTCCTATTAAATCTTTGTTTTCCAATATGAATCTTGATAAATATGGGACTAGAGATGAGTCAACTTTAGTTAAAAGGTGTCCCAATGATTTGGAGTTTTTAGATCTAGATGCAAAAATTGATAAAAGTGGGATTGAAGAGGTCAAAACTTTAAGTAGCAATGAACCCACTATTTTGGATTTCAAGGAATTTAATTATGATAATTGTTCTTTGATAGATTGTATTTCCTTGTTGCAATCCGTGTTAAATTCTCCTCATGCTTATAATCAAAATAAAGCTTTTACTAAACATATCGTTGATGCTATGATGCAATATTTTAAAGAAAAGCTTGAACTAGAAGTTTCTATCCCTAGAAAACTTTATGATGAGTGAGAACCTACTATCAAGATTAAGATTAAAGATTATGAATGATATGCTTTGTGTGATTTGAGTGCTAGTGTTTCCACGATTCCATAAACTTTGTGTGATGTGCTAGGTTTCCGTGAATTTGATGTTTGTTCTTTAAATTTGCATCTTGCGGATTCCACCATTAAGAAACCTATGGGAAGGAATAATGATGTTCTTATTATTTCAAATAGGAATTATGTTAACATAGATTTCATTGTTCTTGATATAGATTGCAATCCTACATGTCCTATTATTCTTGATAGACCTTTTCTTAGAACGATTGGTGCTATTATTAATACGAAAGAAGGAAACATTAGATTCCAATTTATGTTAAGGAAGGACATGGAACACTTTCCTAGAAATAAAATTAAATTGCCTTATGAATCTATTATGAGATCGACTTATGCATTGCATAGCAAACATGACAATACCTAGATCTATTCTTGTTTTTATGCCTAGCTAGGGGCGTTAAACGATAGCGCTTGTTGGGAGGCAACCCAATTTTATTTTTGTTCTTTTCTTTTTGCTCCTTTTTAGTAATAAATAAATAATATAGCCTCTGGTTAGATGTGGTTTTATGTTTTAGTTAGTGTTTGTGCCAAGTAGAACCTTTGGGAAGACTTGGGTGAAGTCAATGCGATCTTGCTGTAAAAAACAGAAACTTTTGCGCCCATGAGATTAGCTGTCATTTTTTACAGAAGAGCGATTTGAGGTTGATTCTTTTTGCAAAAGATTAATAGACAAATTACTCACCTCCACCAATTTATTTCAAAAAAATTGGAGTTACAGAATTATTCGAAAGTTACAGATTACTACAGACTGTTCTATTTTTGACAGATTCTGTTTTTTGCGTGTTGTTCGCTTATTTTGATGAATCTATGAGTAGTATCGGGGGGTATGAACCATAGAGAAGTTGGAATATAGTAGGTTTTACACCAATATAAATAAATAATGAGTTCACAACAGGACCTTAAAGTGGTGATTTATTTTTCTTATACTAATGGAGCTCATGAGATTTTCCGTTGAAGTTTTGTGGTGTGAAGTTTTCAAGTTTTGGGTAAGGATTTGATGGACTTTGGAATAAGGAGTGGCAAGAGACTAAGCTTGGGGATGCCCAAGGAACCCCAAGGTAAAATTCAAGGACAACCAAAATCCTAAGCTTGGGGATGCCCCGGAAGGCATCCCCTCTTTCGTCTTCGTCTATCGGTAACTTTACTTGAGGCTATATTTTTATTCACCACATGATATGTGTTTTGCTTGGAGCGTCTTGTATGATTTGAGTCTTTGCTTTTTAGTTTACAACAATCATCCTTGCTGTACACACCTTTTGGGAGAGACACGCATGAATCGTGATTTATTAGAATACTCTATGTGCTTCACTTATATCTTTTGAGCTAGACAATATTGCTCTAGTGCTTCACTTATATCTTTTTAGAGCACGACGGTGGTTTTATTTTATAGAAATTATTGAACTCTCATGCTTCACTTATTTTATTTTGAGAGTCTTTTAGAACATCATGGTAATTTTCTTTGGTTATAAAATTAGTCCTAATATGATGGGCATCCAAGATGGGTATAATAAAAACTTTCATATGAAGTGCATTGAATACTATGAGAAGTTTGATTATTTATGATTGTTTTGAGATATGAAGATGGTGATATTAGAGTCATGCTAGTAGAGTAGTTGTGAATTCGAGAGATACTTGTGTTAAAAGTTTGTGATTCCCGTAGCATGCACGTACGGTGAACCGTTATGTGATGAAGTTGGAGCATGATTGATTTATTGATTGTCTTCCTTATGAGTGGCGGTCGGGGATGAGCGATGGTCTTTTCCTACCAATCTACCCCCATAGGAGCATGCATGTAGTACTTCGTTTCGATAACCAATATATTTTTGCAATAAGTATGTGAGTTCTTTATGACTAATGTTGAGTCCATGGATTATACGCACTCTCACCCTTCCACCATTGCTAGACTCTCTAGTGTCGCGCAACTTTCGCCGGTACCATATACCTTCCTCAAAACAGCCACTATACCTACCTATTATGGCATTTCCATAGCCATTCCGAGATATATTGCCATGCAACTTTCCACCATTCTGTTTATTATGACATGCTCCATCATTGTCATATTGCTTTGCATGATCGTGTAGTTGACATCGTATTTGTGGCAAGGCCACCATTCATAATTTTTTCATACATGTCATTCTTGAATCATTGCACATCCCGGTACACCGCCGGAGGCATCCACATATAGTCATATTTTGTTCTAAGTATAGAGTTGTAAGTAAATAAAAGTGTGATGATCTTCATTATTAGAGCATTGTGCCATGTGAGGAAAGGATGATGGAGACTATGATTCCCCCACAAGTCGGGATGAGACTCGAAAAAAAAGAAGAAAAAAGGAGGCCATAAAAAAAGAATAGAGAATTACCAAATAAAAAAATGATGAGAGAAAAAGAGAGAAGGGGCAATGTTACTATCCTCTTTCCACACTTGTGCTTCAAAGTAGCACCATGATCTTCATGATAGAGAGTCTCCTATGTTGTCACTTTAATATACTAGTGGGAATTTTCATTATAGAACTTGGCTTGTATATTCCAATGATGGGCTTCCTCAAAGTGCCCTAGGTCTTCGTGAGAAAGCAAGTTGGATGCACACCCACTTAGTTTATTTTTGAGCTTTCATACACTTATAGATCTAGTGCATCCGTTGCATGGCAATCCCTACTCACTCACATTGAAATCTATTGATGGGCATCTCCATAGCCGTTGATATGTCTAGTTGATGTGAGACTATCTTATCCTTTTTTTCTTCTCCACAACCACCCTTCTATTCCACCTATAGTGCTATGTCCATGGCTCACGCTCATGTATTGCGTGAAGATTGAAAAGTTTGAGAACATCAAAAGTATGAAACAATTGATTGGCTTGTCATCAGGGTTGTGCATGATTAAATATTTTGTGTGATGAAGATACAGCATAGCCAGACTATATGACTTTGTAGGGATAGCTTTCGTTGGCCATGTTATTTTGAGAAGTAATGATTGCTTTGTTAGTGAAGTATTATTGTTTTTATGTCAATATTAAACTTTTGTCTTGAATCTTTCAGATATGAACATTCATGCCACAATAAAGAAAATTACATTGATAAATATTTTAGGTAGCATTCCACATCAAAAATTCTATTTTTATCATTTACCTACTCGAGGACGAGCAGGAATTAAGCTTGGGGATGCTTGATACGTCTCCAACGTATCTATAACTTTTGATTGTTCCATGCAATTATATTATCTGTTTTGGATGTTTAATGGGCTTTAATATGCTCATATTATTTTTATGACTAACCTCTTAACCCAGGACCTAGTGCCAGTTTCTGTTTTTTCCTATTTTACAGTTTTGCAGAAAAGGAATACCAAACGGAGTCCAAACGTAATGAAACCTTCGCGATGATCTTTCTTGGACCGAAAGCAACCCAGAAGACTTGGAGATGAAGTCAGAGACGTAATGAGGAGGGCGCGCCCAGGGGGTAGGCGCGCCCCCCACCCTTGTGAGCCCCTCATAGCTCCCCTGACCTAGTTCCTTCGCCTATATATACTCTTATACCCTAAAAACATTAGGGGAGCCACAAAACCACTTTTCCACTGCTGCAACCTTTTGTACCCATGAGATCCCATCTTGGGGCCTTTTTTGGTGATCTGCCAGAGGGAGATTCGATCATGGAGGGCTTCTACATCAACACCATTGCCTCTCTGATGAAGCATGAGTAGTTTACCACAGACCTTCGGGTCCATAATTATTAGCTAGATGGCTTCTTCTCTCTCTTTGATTCTCAATACAAAGTTCTCCTCGATGTTCTTGGAGATCTATTCGATGTAATACTCTTTTGCAGTGTGTTTGCCGAGATCGGATGAATTGTGGATTTATGATCAGATTATCTATGAATATTATTTGGTTATTCTCTGAATTCTTATATGCATGCTTTGATATCTTTGCAAGTCTCTTCGAATTATCGGTTTAGTTTGGCCTACTAGATTGATCTTTCTTGCAATGGGAGAAGTGCTTAGGTTTGGGTTCAATATTGCGGTGTCCTTTTCCCAGTGATAGTAGGGGAAGCAAGGCACGTATTGCATTGTTGCCATCAAGGATAACAAGATGGGGTTTTCATCATATTGCTTGAGTTAATTCCTCTACATCATGTCATCTTTCTTAATGAGTTACTCTGTTCTTTATGAACTTATAATACTCTAGATGCATGTTGGATAGCGGTCGATGTGTGGAGTAATAGTAGTAGATGCAGGAAGGAGTCGGTCTACTTGAGACGGAAGTGATGCCTATGTTCATGATCATTGCCTTAGATGTCATCATAATTATGCTCTTTTATATCAATTGCTCGATAGTAATTTGTTCACCCACCATAATATATGCTATCTCGAGAGAAGCCAGTAGTGAAACCTCTGGCCCCCGGGTCTCTTTTCCATATTATTGAATCTCATTTACATCTTGCTAGTTTCCGATCTACTATTTCGCAATCTTTACTTTCCAATCTATACACCCAAAAATACCAAAAATATTTACTTTACCATTTAACTATCTCTATCAGATCTCACTTTCGCGAGTGACCGTGAAGGATTGACAACCCCTTTATCGCGTTGGTTGCAAGTTCTTGATTGTTGGTGCAGGTATTCGGTAACTTGTTCGCCGTCTCCTACTGGATTGATACATTGGTTCTCAAAACTGAGGGAAATACTTATGCTACTTTGCTGCATCACCCTTTCCTCTTCAAGGGAAAACTAATGCAAGCTCAAGAGGTAGCAGACACCTCTGAGTTCTGCACACGTTCAGCGTGATGACGTCCCTCGAGCTCTTGATCCAGCAGAGTGTCGTGGAAGTAGATGAGTTTCTTCAGCACGACGGCGTGGTCACGGTGATGGTGGAGTGGTCTGCGCAATGCTTTGCCTAAGCACTGCGAGAATATGACCGGAGGTGTAAACTGTGGAAGGGGGCGCCGCACACGGCTAGGAATTGTTGATGTATGTTCCAGGTGCCCCCTCCCCACATATATAAAGGAGGGAGGGGGAGGGAGGCAGCCCTAGGCGCGCCCCAAGTAGGAGGAATCCTACTTGGGCTCCTAGTAGGATTCACTCCCCCCCCCCTTTCCTTTTATCGAAAGGGGAAAGAGGGGAAGACAGGGAGAAGGAGGGAAAGAGGGGGGCGCTGCCCCCTCCTTCTACTCCAATTCGGCCTCCTTCCTTGGGGGGACCCCTCTATGGGCTGGTGTGCTCCCTCCTATGGCCCATATCTTCCCGGTAACCCCCCCCCCCCCGGTACTACGATATGTACCCGATACATTCCAGAACACTTCCGGTGTCCGAATACTATCATCCAATATACCGATCTTTACCTCTCGACCATTTCAAGACTCCTTGTCATGTCCGTGATCTCATCCGGCACTCCAAACAACATTCGGTCATCAAATCACATAACTCATATAAGACAAATCATCATCGAACGTTAAGCATGCGGACCCTATGGGTTCAAGAACTATGTAGACATGACCGAGACACCTCTCTGGTCAATAACCAATAGCGGAACCTGGATGCTCATATTGGCTCCCACATATTCTATGAAGATCTTTATCGGTCGAACCATTATGACATACGTTACTCTCTTTGTCATCGGTATGTTACTTGCCCAAGATTCATTCGTCGGTATCTTCATACCTAGTTCAATCTCGTTACCGGCAAGTCTCTTTACTCGTTTCGTAATGCATCATCCCGCAACTAACTCAGTAGTCACATTGCTTGCAAGGCTTCTTATGATGTGCATTGCCGAGAGGGCCCAGAGATACCTCTCCCATACTCGGAGTGACAGATCCTAATCTCAATCTATGCCAACCCAACAAACACCTTCGGAGATACCTGTAGAGCATATTTATAATCACTCAATTACGTTGTGATGTTTGATAACACACAACGCATTCCTCCGGTATCCGGGAGTTGCATAATCTCATATTTGGAGGAATATGTAGTTGACATGAAGAAATTAGTAGCAATAAAACTGAACAATCATTATGCTAAGCTAATGGATGGGTCTTGTCCATCACATCATTCTCCTAATGATGTGATCCCGTTCATCAAATGACAACACATGTCTATGGCTAGGAAACTTAACCATCTCTTATCAACGACCTAGTCAAGTAGAGGCATACTAGGGACACTGTCTTTTGTCTATGTATTTACACATGTATCAAGTTTCCGGTTAATACAATTCTAGCATGAATAATAAACATTTATCATAAATAAGGAAATATAAAATAACAACTTTATTATTGCCTCTAGGGCATATTTCCTTCAGTCTCCCACTTGCACTAGAGTCAATAATCTAGATTACAAAGTAATGATTCTAACACCCATGGAGTCTTGGTGCTGATCATGTTTTTCTCATGGAAGAGTCTTAGTCAACGGGTCTGCCACATTCAGATCCGTATGTATTTTGCAAATCTCTATGTCTCCCTCCTTGACTAGTCTTGGATGGAGTTGAAGCATCTCTTGATGTATTTGGTCTTTTTGTGAAATCTGGATTCCTTTGCCAAGGCAATTGCTCCAGTATTGTCACAAAAGATTTTCATTGGACCCGATGCACTAGGTATAACAGCTAGATTGGATATGATCTTGTTCATTCAGACTCCTTCATTTGCTGCTTCCGAAGCAGCTATGTACTCCGCTTCACACGTAGATCCTGCCACGACGCTCTGCTTGGAACTGCACCAACTGACAGCTCCACCATTCAATATAAATACGTATATGTTTGTGACTTGTCATCCGAATCAACGTCAAAGCTTGCATCGACGTAACCATTTACGATGAGCTCTTTGTCACCTTCATAAACGAGAAACATATCCCTTGTCCTCTTCAAGTACTCTACGATGTTCTTGACTGTTGTCCAATGATCCACTCCTGGATTACTTTGGTACCTCCCTGCTAAACTTACAGCAAGGCACACATCTGGTTTGGTACACAGCATAGCATACATGATAGAACCTATGGCTGAGGCATAGGGAATAACTTTCATTTTCTCTCTATCTCCTGCAGTGGTCGGGCATTGAGTCTAACTCAACTTCACACCTTGTAACACAGGCAAGAACCCTTTCTTTGACTGGTCCATTTTGAACTTCTTCAAAACTTTATCAAGGTATGTGCTTTGTGAAAGTCCTATCAAGCGTCTTGATCTATCTTTATAGATCTTGATGCCCAAGATATAAGCAACTTCACTGAGGTCTTTCATTAAAAAACTTTTATTCAAGTATCCTTTTATGCTATCCAATTCTATATCATTTCCAATCAACAATATGTCATCCACATATAATATTAGAAATGATATAGAGCTCCCACTCACTTTCTTGTAAATATAGGCTTCTCTGAAAGTCTGCATAAGACCATATGCTTTGATCACTTCATCAAAGCGTATATTCCAACTCCGAGATGCTTGCGCCAGTCCATAAATGGGTCGTGGGAGCTTGTACACTTTGTTAGCACCTTTAGGATCGACAAAACCTTCTGGTTGCATCATATACAACTCTTCTAAGAAATCCATTAAGGATTGTAGTTTGACGTCCATTTGCCAGATTTCATAATCATAAAATGCGGCAATTGCTAACATGATTCAGACAGACTTAAGCATCACTACGGGGGAGAAAGTCCCATCGTAGTCAACTCCTTGAACTTGTCGAAAACCTTTCACGAAAAGTCGAGCTTTATAGACAGTAACATTACCATCAGCGTCAGTCTTCTTCTTGAAGATCCATTTATTCTCTATGGGTCGCCGATCATCGGGAAAATCCACCAAAGTCCACAGTTTGTTCTCATACATGGATCCTATCTCAAATTTCATGGCCTCAAGCCATTTATCGAAATCTAGGCTCATCATAGCTTCTTCATAGTTCGTTGGTTCGTCATGGTCAACTAACATGACTTCCAAAACAGGATTACCGTACCACTCTGGTGTGGGTCGTGCTCTGGTTGACCTACGAGGTTCAGTAGTAACTTGATATGAAGTTTTGTGATTATTATCATTAGCTTCCTCTCCAGTTGGTGTAGGCATCACGGGAACGGATTTCTCAGATGTGCTACTTTCCAAATTGAGAGAAGGTACAGTTACCTCATCAAGTTCTACTTTCCTCCCACTCACTTCTTTTGAGAGAAACTCCTTCTCTGGAAAGGTTCCATTCTTGGCAACAAAGATCTTGCCTTTAGATCTGTGGTAGAAGGTGTACCCAATTGTTTCCTTAGGGTATCCTATGAAGATGCACTTCTCTGATTTGGGTTTGAGCTTATTAGGCTGAAGCCTTTTGACATAAGCATCGCACCCCCAAATTTTGAGGAACGAGAGCTTAGGTTTATTGCCAAACAACAGTTCATATGGTGTCGTCTCAACAGATTTTGACGGTGCCCTATTTAACGTGAATGCAGTTGTCTCTAATGCATAACCCCAAAACGATAGTGGTAAATCGGTAAGAGACATCATAGATCGCACCATATCTAAAAAAGTACGGTTATGACGTTCAGACACACCATTACACTGTGGTGTTCGAGGTGGCGTGAGTTGTGAAACTATTCCACATTTTAAATGAAGGCCAAACTCGTAACTCAAATATTCTCCTCCACAATCAGATTGTAGAAACTTTATTTTCTTGTTACGATGATTCTCCACTTCGCTCTGAAATTCTTTGAACTTTTCAAATGTTTCAGACTTGTGTTTCATGAAGTAGATATACCATATTTGCTCAAATCATTTGTGAAGGTCAGTAACGATACCCGCCACGAGCTTCAACACTCATCGGACCGCATACATTGGTATGTATTATTTCCAATAAGTCATTGGCTCGTTCCACTGTTCCGGAGAACGGAGTTTTAGTCATCTTGCCCATGAGGCACGGTTCGCAAGTATCCAATGATTCATCATCTGGAAGATTAACTCCCAGCTGAGTCAAGTGATTATGATATCCAGACATTCTGAGTATGTGTTCACTGAAATAACTGTTCTCCTCCATCTTGCAGCTATAGAACATGTTGGAGACTTCATATCTCTCAACTCGGGCATTTTCTTGAAATATTAAATTCAACTCCTAGAACATCTCGTATGGTCCATGACGTTCAAAATGTCTTTGAAGTCCTGATTCTAAGACGTAAAGCATGGCACACTGAACTATCGAGTAGTCATCAGATCGAGCTTGCCAGACGTTCATAATGTCAGCTTCTGCTCCTGCAGCAGGCCTTTCACCTAGCGGTGCATCAAGGACATAATTCTCCTGTGCAACAATGAGGATAATCCTCAATTATGGACCCAGTCCGTGTAGTTTCTACCATCATCTTTCAACTTAGCTTTCTCTAGGAACGCATTAAAATTCAAGGGAATGGTAGCACGGGCCATTGATCTACTACATAGATATGCAAAAACTATCATAACTAAGTTAATGATAAATTAAGTTCAATTAATCATATTACTTAAGAACTCCCACTTAGATAAACATCCCTCAAGTCATCTAAATGATATGTAATCCAAATCAACTAAACCATGTCCGATCGTCACGTGAGATGGAGTAGTCATCAATGGGGAACATCTCTATGTTGATCATATCTACAATATGATTCACGTTCAACCTTTCGGTCTCCAGTGTTCAGAGGCCATGTCTGTACATGCTAGGCTCGTCAAGTTTAACCCGAGTATTCCGCATGTGCAAAACTGGCTTGCACTCGTTGTATGTGAACGTAGAGCCTATCACACCCGATCATCACATGGTGTCTCAGCACGAAGAACTTTCACAATGGTGCATACTCGGGGAGAACACTTATACCTTGAAATTTAGTTAAGGGATCATCTTATAATGCTACCGCTGTACTAAGCAAAATAAGATGCATAAAGATAAACATCACATGCAATCAAAATATGTGACAAGATATGGCCATCATCATCTTGTGCTTTTGATCTCCATTTGTAAAGCAACATCATGATCTCCATCATCACCGGCTTGACACCTTGTTCTCCATCGTAGCATCGTGGTCGTCTCGCCAACTATTGCTTCTACAACTATCACTACTGTTTAGTGATAAAGTAAAGCAATTACATGGTGTTTGCATTTCATACAATAAAGTGACAACCATAAGGCTCCTGCTAGTTGCCGATAACTTTTACAAAACATGATCATCTCATACAACAACGTATATCAATAATGTCTTGACCATATCACATCACAACATGCCTTGCAAAAATAAGTTAGACGTCCGCTACTTTGTTGTTGCAAGTTTTACGTGGCTGCTAGGGGCTTCTAGCAAGAACAGTTCTTACCTACGGCACAAAAGCACAACGGTGATTTATCAAGTTTGTTGTTTTAACCTTCAACAAGGACCGGCCGCAGTCAAATTTGATTCAACTAAAGTTGGAGAAACAGACACCCGCCAGCCACCTTTATGCAAAACTAGTTGCATGTTTGTCGGTGGAACCGGTCTCATGAACGTGGTCATGTAAGGTTGGTCTGGGCCACTTCATCCAATAATACCGCCGAATCAAAATAAGACATTGATGGTAAGCAGTATGACAATCACCGCTCACAACTCTTTGTGTTCTACTCATGAATATCATCTACGCATAGACCTGGCTCGGATGCCACTGTTGGGAAACGTAGCATGCAATTTCAAAAAAAATCCTACGCTCACGCAAGATCTATCTAGGAGATGCGCAACAACGAGAGGGGAAGAGTGTGTACACGTACCCTTGTAGACCGAAAGCGGAAGTGTTTGCTAACGCGGTTGATGTAGTTGAACTTCTTCTCGTTGCAACCGATCAAGCACCGAACATACGACACCTCCGAGTTCTGCACACGTTCAGCACGATGACGTCCCTCGAGCTCTTGATCCAGCAGAGTGTCGAGGAAGTAGATGAGTTACGTCAGCACGACAGTGTGGTGACGGTGATGGTGAAGTGATCTGGTGTAGGACCTTGAAGTATGTCTAGAGGGGGGGTGATTAGACTATTTGACCAAATAAAAACTTAACCTTTTCCCAATTTTAGAGTTTGACAGATTTTAGCTATCTTAGGACAAGTCAAGCAATCATCACACAAATCAAGCAAGCATGCAAAGAGTATATGGGCAGCGGAAATTAAAGCATGCAACTTGCAAGAAAGTAAAGGGAAGGGTTTGGAGGATTCAAACGCAATTGGGAACACGGATGTTTTTGGCGTGGTTCCGATAGGTGGTGCTATCGTACATCCACGTTGATGGAGACTTCAACCCACGAAGGGTAACGGTTGCGTGAGTCCACGGAGGGCTCCACCCATGAAGGGTCCATGAAGAAGCAACCTTGTCTATCCCACCATGGCCGTCGCCCACGAAGGACTTGCCTCGTAGCGGTAGATCTTCACGAAGTAGGCGATCTCCTTGCCCTTACAAACTCCTTGGTTCAACTCCACAATCTTGTCGGAGGCTCCCAAGTGACACCTAGCCAATCTAGGAGACACCACTCTCCAAGAAGTAACAAATGGTGCGTTGATGATGAACTCCTTGCTCTTGTGCTTCAAATGATAGTCTCCCCAACACTCAACTCTCTCTCATAGGATTTGGATCCGGTTGAAAGAAGATTTGAGTGGAAAGCAACTTGGGGAAGGCTAGAGATCAAGATTCATATGGTAGGAATGGAATATCTTGGCCTCAACACATGAGTAGGTGGTTCTCTCTCAGAAATGGTAAGTTGGAAGTGTAGGTTTAGTCTGATGGCTCTCCCCACGAATGAAGAGGAGGTGGAGGGGTATATATAGCCTCCACACAAAATCTAACGTTACACACAATTTACCAAACTTGGTGGGACCGATTCAACAGACTCGGCCAGACCGATTTAGTAAACCTAGTGACCGTTAGTGATTTTCGATGGGACTGACATGCAACTCGGTGAGACCGATTCAGTTAGGGTTAGGGCACAACGTAATCTCGGTAAGACCAATTACACAAACTCGGTAAGACCGATTTTGGTAATAAGCTTTCCAGAGAGTTGGTCAGGTAAACTCGGTGGGACCCATTTGCTCTTTTCGGTGAGACCAAAATGTTACAAAAGGGAAACAGAGAGTTTACATTGCAATCTCGGTGGGACCGATCGCTCACTTTGGTTAGACCGAAATGTTACGAAGGGAAACAGAGAGATTACAATCCCATCTCGGTGAGACCGAGATCCCTATCGGTAGGACCGATTTGCCTAGGGTTTGTGGCAGTGGCTATGACATTTGAAATCGGTGGCGCCAGGTTGGAAGAATCGGTGTGACCAATTTTGGCTTTGGGTTTAGGTCATTTGTGGATGTGAGAAAGTAGCTGAGGGTTTTGGAGCATATCACTAAGCACATGAAGCAAGAGGCTCATTAAGCAACACCTCATCCCTCCTTGATAGTATTGGCTTTTCCTATAGACTCAATGTGATCTTGGATCACTAAAATATAAAATGAAGAGTCTTGAGCTTTTGAGCTTGAGCCAATCCTTTGTCCTTAGTATTTTGAGGGATCCACTTTCATCATCCATGCCATGCCATTCATTGAGCTTTCCTGAAATAATAGTCTTGGAATAGCATTAGCTCAATGAGGTATATGTTGTTATGAATTACCAAAACCACCTAGGGATAGTTGCACTTTCAATCTCCCCCTTTTTGGTAATTGATGACAACAAATATATCAAAGCTTCGACAAATGATAATAAGATTGAAAAACATCATCGCTTTGAGAAGTATGTGATAAGCAAGAGCTCCCCCTAAATTTGTGCATAGTTTAAATTTTGCTTTGGACTACAAATGCACGAGGAATTAGGCTCATGGGTTACTCTTCCATGTCACATACATCTTGGTGGAGCGCTCAAAATGATAAAGATTGAATACATGCACTCATCACCAAGCAAAGTGAATGATCACATATGATAGATAAGATAATTTCATCAAACATGCATAAGTGTAGCTTATGATCAAACACATGATCATCAATGTCTCACAAGAATAGCATAGTATATCTCAAGCAATCAAAAGCAAACAAGTTTGAACCAACAAAGCAAGAGAGAATAAAAGCAACACTCTCTCTCTCGAAGCCTATGATCTATACATTTTTCTCCCCCTTTGGCAACAAGTTACCAAAAAGTTCATAGAAAATGCATAGTTCTAGATCAACTCTCAGGCTTGATCTTCAGTTGGTGGTGTAGAGATGGCTCCTTGGAGAAGGCTTCAGTTGATGTAGAGGGTGCTGGAGTTGATGCTGGAGTTGGTTGCACTGGAGCTGTAGGAGCTGTAGCTGGTGCAGATGATGTGGCTCTGGTGTCTGGCACGGGCACAACAGCTGACCTCTAATCTCTAGGCACTCTGGCAAAGACATTAGTGGTAGTCTTGCCCTTCCTCTCCTGCATGTCATCCTATAGTTGCTCCACAACTACTGAATCTCAGTTACCTTGACATCTAGTTCATAGAATTTTTGTTCCATGATTCTTTCCAGGCTCTTCTAATTTTGAGTGAGGGTGGCCAATCCCTTCTCAATCCTCAGAGATGATGCTATCAAGTAACCAAGCTGCTCCTGCTTGTTCTTCAAGAAATACTCAGATGCCTCCTCTTGAGTTGGCATCTTGGCAGCCTTCTCCTTCCTTGCCTTCTCCTTCTTCTCTTGAGCTTGAACTGATGATGGATCATCCTCATTCATGACAACCTCATTGTCCTCAAAGTCTGGATAGAGTGGAAAATGTTCCCTATCCAATAGATATTTGCTTGTGCCCATCTTTGAGTTAATCAACTCCTGAATCTGAGGGGCATATCCACAACTCCTCTTATGATCTGATGCAGTCCTCTTAATGGTTTCAACTATAAGGCTCATGACCTTGAATTTCTATGGCACATCAAATAAATGCAACATATTGATTGCATGCCCTCTGATCATGTTGTTGTCACCTGACTTAGGCAATAGGGTGTGCCTTAGGATCCAATTGATTGTAGGCAGCCCTGACCGAAGAAAGTGGACTGATCCAAAAGAGAAAGTCTCTAGGGCTTTGTCTGGGATCTCCTTGTATATATGTGACATGGTATTGTGTCCCATTTTCTTCTTGACGTATACATCCAGGTCATCATCATTTTCCTTTGGGGCATTTATCAGTTTTGCCCACTCCTCAACAGTTGACTGGTACCTTGTACCTTCAGACATCCAAACTATCCTCCCATCTGGATAGAAGTGTGCTGTGGAGTAGAATTGCATGATAAGTTCATCATTCCAATTTGTGAGCTTTTGCCCAAAAAAATCTGCAACTCCACAAGAAACAAAGCTGTCTTGCACTCCAGGATAGTGCTCTTCATTTTCCTTCATGTAGGTCCAGTCGACCCACCTCATATCACAAACTATGGGCTTCTTGTCCAACAAAATTGTCTCATAGAAGTCCTGTTGTTCCTTTATATGGAACCTGTAATCAACAGCAGTTCTTCTCCTAGTAGCATATGGATCTGCCATCCTCCATAGCCTCAACCCTGAATCTTTTCTGATGTTCATGTCCTCAGCCATGGGATGGGCATCATTATGGTCTGGTATCTTGGGCTTGAGCTTCCTTAGAACTTGTCCTTCTTCATCTTCCTCCTCAGCAACCTCAGGCACTGGGGCCTTGTTCTTCTCAGCAGCTGGAATACTCCTAGTATTCCTCTTTGCTGTAGACTTGGCCTTGGGGGCAGCTTTGGGTGCTTCCTTGGGCTTAGATGTTGCAGCCCCTGATCTAATAGCATCTCCCATAAGCTTTGGTGCCTTTGGTGCTGGTGCAGCAAGCTCTTCTTCTTCTTCCATCATGGAAGGTTGACCAACAACTCTGGCCATGGTCTTCTTGACCCTTTCCTTCCTTTTCTTTCCTTCAGCAGCAGCTGGCTCTTTGGGATCATGTTTTTCAGGCAGTTGAGTTGATGCTCTGGCTTTGGACATTGGTTGTCCTCCTGCAGGCCTTTTGATCTTCATGCCTGGCTTTGTATGCTTTGCTGAGACATACTCCTTTTTGAGTACTACTTTCTTGGAAGTAGCCTCATCCTCTTCAGCTCTATAATCCTCATCTTCAGAGTCTGAGGTTCTCTTCTTCCTTTGCCTGGTAGCAGCCTTAGGCAGGTTGCTAGGAGTGCTCCTGCTGCCTTCATCTGAAGTGCTGGAGGGACTAGTGCCCTCACTCATGTGAATCTGCTCTACTGACCTGTTTTGGCTGTCACTCTGGTTTAACATGCTGCAAACACTGATTGCTGACCCTGTGAAGAGTTATAGATGAGATAGAGTGGATGAGCATCACAAAATGCAGAGATTTTTGCAAAAGAATGATTCAAAAATTCAGTTTTAGTTTTCCACAGAAAGCATTTCGGATCAACCGATTTTCAAACTCGGTGATACCGAAGCAGTTTTGGAACCTAAACTGGTGAACTCGGTTGGACCGAGTCACAGTTCGATGGCACCGAGTCTGCTAGGGTTTCACAAAGTCCTAAAATCGGTCGCACCGATTAGCAAATCTCGGTCAGACCGAGAGCTACTAGTGCAATGGCATAAGCCAAATCGGTGGGACCGATTTTTTCAACTCGGTGGGTCCGAGATGGTTTCGGCGGAAACCTAACCCTAAATTTTCAAATCTCATCTAATCTACGGATTGCATTGACTGGATAGGAGTGTTTCAATCGTGGCAAGAATCAATAAGAACACAATGTGCTAGGAATCAGACGAGGATAGCACAGTGATCGAGTCCATACCCTAGTTCGGCGATGAACTCGGTATGGCGGCAACGGCGGGGTTGAATTCCATTGACGGCAGCGGAGACCAACGACAGGAGGCGGCTGGCGACGAGGAGACAATCCGGAGACCTTGGAGGCAGAGCGAGCTATTGCGCGGGTGAAGGGGTTCAGAGGAATTTCCAAATTTTTGCCCGTGACTATATATAGCCCGACCCTGTCGGTGTGACCGAGTGGAACAACTCGGTGGCACCGAGATGCATAACTGTGTTCAGTTACAGCAACTCGGTGTGACCGAAAAGTTCAAATCGGTTGCATCGAGATTGAAAACCTAGATCGACTTAGTGATCTCGGTGGGACCGAAATGGAGGAATCGGTCAGACCGAGAATCACAAAGAAGTTTTGGAAGTTTAAGTCTTTGACGAATCGGGGACTCCGAGTGCTCCTCACACAAAGTGGTTCGAATCTGACTTGATCAAATTTTGTGATGTAGCATGAATAGAGCTTGAGACGAGAAAAGCATAGATAGCTAGAGAAGGTTCTTAGGCATTCTTGTCCATCCACTTGGCCAGAAGAAGAAAGAACCAAACAATCAAAACAACAAGTGGATGTCCTTGAATGAGTAAAATATGCACCAACATGCTCACACAATAAGATAGCAAATGAAATATGTGGCAAAGCATGCACAACCAATTCTAGCATCTATCAAATAATTGGCAATGACTGGGTCATCTATATATGAGTATATTGACTTAGGAGTCAAATGATAAACATTTGATCATAGGTCATACTCATCGTTTAAGCTCAAGTGGGGTTACCACTTTTACATAATGCATTGATGTGTTCACACCATTAGAGTTGCTTTGACTCAATTCTTAGAGTTAAGATCCCCCTAGATGTGAGATCCCCTTTTAGAGGGATGAACTAACCTTGGGTTTTGTCGATGATGACTTCATGTAGGTGTTGAAGATGTGGATGCTCAATGTTGATGTAGATCATTTGGAGGAATCCTTTGGAGTTAGTTGCACTTTCAACTTGCCTACATGGGTTAGTCCCACAAGGAACAAACAAGAATATCCATAGACATAGAGTGATGCACACACAAGGTGATATCCATGAAAACATTAGGTTACCTTGTCCCTTGCCTTACCAACATGAGGGTTTGTGACTCCTTGAACTAGTGCAAGATGTGGAAGTTGATTGCACTTGTCATTGCCATAATGATATGAGTGAAAAATGTTGGCGGAGTCACCCTCAAGAACTCTCTAGTTCTTCTTCTTCAGGATACACATCATCTTGATGGGAATCCTTGGAGTTGTAGTTGTACTTGATGAAGTAGAACTTGACGTAGTCCTGGGAATCCACTTGACCGAGACCTTAGGTGCTTCTACAAATGCATCAATCTCTTCTTGAAGCTTGTCCTTGCCTTTGTTCTTGTGGTCTTGTGGTGGAAGATCATCTTGAGCTTGTGTTCCCTTGAAGGAAGTAGGATCATACTTCTCTTGCTGAGGAACAAACTTCGTCTTGGGGTATTGATCTTCTTCCCACTCAACTCCTTGGCATTGAACTTTCGTTCAAAACCAACACCTTGATTCTTCCGGTGTCTTCCTTACTTGCGTACAATTTCCTCGAATTGCTTACTCCCAGCAAGGCTCTTGTAAACACCTTTCTATATAATTCCCTTCAATAAGCTATTTTCTTGCTCAAGTGTAACTTGGCTAAGAGAATCATTAGTGGAATCAAGAGAACTACTAGAAGCAACATATTGGATTTGACATTATTATTGTTACTACTAGAGGAAGTATCTTTCTTGTACTTGTTACTAGACTTGACTTGAGGCATGTAAGTAGATAGGAGAAAACACTTGGCAATGTAAGAAGAACTTTTCTTATGAAGATCATCATTGATTGCTTTTAAGAACTCATGCTCTTGCTCAAGATTGAGCTTTTCAAAGCGTAACTTCTCATGAGCCCTTAAAAGTTCTTGATGATCTTCGAAGATAGTTTCATGAGCCAACTTAAGAGTGTTTAGTTCTTTAGTTAGAAGCTCAATTTTCTCCTTATCATTGTCATTCGTTTGATTAGCATGATTAATTGACGTTTCATCATAGTATTCATCACTAGAGTTGTCAACAAGTAAATCATCATCCACAAGCAAGTCATCTTCATCACTATTGAAATCAACATACTCAGGATGTGTTACCTTTTGACCTTTGGCCATGAAGCATCTTCCAATTCCTTCATTTGGTGAATCAAATATGTCGTAGGAGTTGGTTGACACAAGTGCTAGACCGGCAACACCTTCATCTTGAGTATATTCGGAGTCGGAGTGATAGCTTCTCTCGGAGTGATGGTCGGAGTCGGAGCCGGATACCCATTCACCAACATGAGCTTGATTTCTTCGTTTTTTGTAGCTCCTTGATGACTTGTCCTTCCTTTCCGAATCCTTGCTTCTCCGTGAGGGTCTTCGTTCATAACGATCATCTCTACTCCTCCTCTCTCTTGGTGGTGATTCTTCTCTTTTGCTTCTTCTTTTTGGAGAATCTTCTCTTCTTTTGTAGGGTGACGTACACTCATTGGAGTAGTGTCCAGGCCTCCCACAATTGTAGCAATTGCGCTCTCGACTAGAAGATCTTTTGTCATGATAAGACCTTGACTTGGAGCTTCTTTCTTTGCTTCTACTCTTGTAGAATTTGTTGAAGTTCTTCACCATTAAGCTCAATTCTTCATTGAAGGTTTGTTTCTCACTTGATGTGGGGGCTTCACTTGAGGCTTTGTAAGCACCACTTGACTTGTTGTGAAGTTCCTCCTTATCCTTGAGTGACATCTCATGAGCAACACTTCTTCCAATGACTTCCGTTGGCTTGAGATCTTTGTAGTTTGGCATCATTTGGATCAATGTGCACACGGTATCATACTTTCCATCCAATGCTCTTAGGATCTTCTTGATGATGAATCTGTCGGTCATCTCTTCACTCCCTAAGCCGGCAATCTCATTTGTAATAAAAGCAAGCCTAGAGTACATTTCAGCGACACCTTCACCATCCTTCATTTTGAACTTGTCAAGCTGACTTTGGAGCACATCCAACTTGGATTCCTTGACGGATTTGGTACCTTCGTGCATATCAATCAAGGTATCCCAAATTTCCTTTGCATTCTCAAAATGGCTGATTTTGTTGAATTCTTCGGGGCATAATCCGTTGAAGATGATATCACAAGCTTGAGCGTTGTATTGCAGCATCTTCAATTCTTTCGCATTAGCTTCACGGTTTGGCTCTCTCCCATCAAAGAATTCACCTTGCAAGCCAATACAAATAATTTCCCAAACGGTAGGGTTATGTCCGAGAATATGCATTTTCATCTTATGCTTCCAACTAGCAAAATTAGTACCATCAAATTAAGGACCTCTACAGTGATAATTTCCCTCGCTAGACGCCATACTCTCCTAGGTTGTGAAACCAAGGCTATGACCACCAAAAGCTATGGAAATCAAAGCAAATGGAGACCAAAGCTCTAATAACACTTGTAGGACCTTGAAGTATGTCTAGAGGGGGTGATTAGACAACTTGACCAAATAAAAACTTAACATTTTCCCAATTTTAGAGTTTGACAGATTTTAGCTATCTTAGGACAAAGCAATCATCACACAAATCAAGCAAGCATGCAAAAAGTATATGGGCAGCAGAAATTAAAGAATGCAACTTGCAAGAAAGTAAAGGGAAGGGTTTGGAGGATTCAAACGTAATTGGAGACACGGATGTTTTTGGCGTGGTTCCGATAGGTGGTGCTATCATACATCCACGTTGATGGAGACTTCAACCCACGAAGGGTAACGGTTGCGCGAGTCCACAGAGGGCTCCACCCATGAAGGGTCCACGAAGAAGCAACCTTGTCTATCCCACCATGGCTGTCGCCCATGAAGGACTTGCCTCACTAGCGGTAGATCTTCATGAAGTAGGCGATCTCCTTGCCCTTACAAACTCCTTGGTTCAACTCCACAATCTTGTCGGAGGCTCCCAAGTGACACCTAGCCAATCTAGGAGACACCACTCTGCAATAAGTAACAAATGGTGCATTGATGATGAACACCTTGCTCTTGTGCTTCAAATGATAAGTCTCCCCAACACTCAACTCTCTCTCATAGGATTTGGATCTGGTTGAAAGAAGATTTGAGTGGAAAGCAACTTGGGGAAGGCTAGAGATCAAGATTCATATGGTAGGAATGGAATATCTTGGCCTCAACACATGAGTAGGTGGTTCTCTCTCAGAAATGGTAAGTTGGAAGTGTAGGTTTAGTCTGATGGCTCTCTCCAATAATGAAGAGGAGGTGGAGGGGTATATATAGCCTCCACAAAAAATCTAACTGTTACACACAATTTACCAAACTCGGTGGGACCGATTCAACAGACTCGGTCGGACCGATTTAGTAAACCTAGTGACCGTTAGTGATTTTCGGTGGGACTGACATGCAACTCGGTGAGACCGATTCGGTTAGGCTTAGGGCACAACGTAATCTCGGTAAGACCGATTACACAAACTCGGTAAGACCGATTTTGGTAATAAGCTTTCTAGAGAGTTGGTCAGGTAAACTCGGTGGGACCGATTTGCTCTTTTCGGTGAGACCGAAATGTTACAGAAGGGAAACAGAGAGTTTACATTGCAATCTCGGTGGGACCGATCGCTCACTTCGGTTAGACCGAAACGTTACGAAGGGAAACAGAGAGATTACAATCCCATCTCGGTGAGACCGAGATCCCTATCGGTAGGACCGATTTGCCTAGGGTTTGTGGCAGTGGCTATGACATTTGAAATCGGTGGCGCCGGGTTGGAAGAATCGGTGTGACCGATTTTGGCTTTGGGTTTAGGTCATTTGTGGATGTGAGAAAGTAGCTGAGGGTTTTGGAGCATATCACTAAGCACATGAAGCAAGAGGCTCATTAAGCAATACATCATCCCTCCTTGATAGTATTGGTTTTTCCTATAGACTCAATGTGATCTTGGATCACTAAAATATAAAATGAAGAGTCTTGAGCTTTTGAGCTTGAGCCAATCCTTTGTCCTTAGTATTTTGAGGGATCCACTTTCATCATCCATGCCATGCCATTCATTGAGCTTTCCTGAAATAATAGTCTTGGAATAGCATTAGCTCAATGAGCTATATGTTGTTATGAATTATCAAAACAACCTAGGGATAGTTGCACTTTCATCTGGGCTGGGCTTCGCCTAATTAAGCACCGCGAGAATATGACCGGAGGCGTAAACAGTGGAAGGGGGCGTCGCACATGGCTAGGAATAGTTGATGTCTGTTCTAGGCGCCCCCTCCCCACATATATAAAGGAGGGAGGGGAGGGAGGCATCCCTAGGCATGCCCCAAGTAGGAGGAATCCTACTTGGACTCCTAGTAGGATTCGCCCCCCCCCCCTTCCTTTTACCGGAAAGAGAAAGAGAGGAGGGGGGAAGGAGGGAAAGAGGGGGGCGCCGCCCCCTCCTCCTACTCTAATTTAGTCTCCTTCCTTGGGGGCATGCCACCCCTCTGTGGGCTGGTGTGCTCCCTCCTAAGACCCATATGGCCCATATCTTCCCCCGGGGGGTTCCAGTAACCCCCCCCCCCGGTACTCCGATATGTACCCGATACATTTCTAAACACTTCTGATGTCCGAATACTATCATCCAATATATCAATCTTTACCTCTCGACCATTTCGAACTCCTCATCATGTTCGTGATCTTATCCGGGACTCCGAACAACATTAGGTCACCAAATCACATAACTCTATAATACAAATTATCATCGAAAGTTAAGTGTGCGGACCCTATGGGTTCGAGAACTATGTAGACATGACCGAGACACCTCTCCGGCCAATAACCAATAGCAGAACCTGGATGCTCATATTGGCTCCCACATATTCTACGAAGATCTTTATCGGTCGAACCGTTATGACAACATACATTATTCCCTTTGTCATCGGTATGTTACTTGCATGATATTCGATCATCGGTATCTTCATACCTAGTTCAATCTCATTACTGGAAAGTCTCCTTACTCATTTCATAATGCATCATCCCGCAACTAACTAATTAGTCACATTTCTTGCAAGGCTTCTTATGATGTGCATTATCAAGAGGGCCCAGATATACCTCCCCGATACTCGGAGTGACAAATCTTAATCTCGATCTATGCCAATCCAACAAACACCTTCGGGGATACCTGTAGAGCATCTTTGTAATCACCCAGTTACGTTGTTGTCACGCCCAATATGCGACCCTATCCTAAAGGAACTCAAAGGTCCCACCAAGGATAGAAGCGCATATTGGAGACGCTTTTGCAAGGTGGATATCATTACATCATACCATTACATAATAGTTGGGGATACATACAAGAGGCATACAATGCCACACGAATACAACAACATCATACATAAGAGCATCATGCGACTACGGATGAAACACAAACAGAAACTCAAACGACATCTACCCTGCTAGCCCAGGCTGCCGACCAGGAACCTATCCCCTGAACGACAAAGCAGAAGAAGAACTCAAAACAAGCAAGCATCGCTCTCGCGTCCTGATCATCGCATAACCTGTACCTACAACTGTTGTTGTAGTAATCTGTGAGCCACGAGGACTCAGCAATCCCATTACCATGGGTATCAAGACTGGCAAAGCTTAATGGGTAAAGGAATGGATAAGTGGTGAGGTTGCAGCAGCGTCTAAGCATATATGGTGGCTAACATACGCAAATAAGAGCGAGAAGAGAAGCAAATGGAACGGTCGAGAAGCTAGAAGTGATCAAGAAGTGATCCTGAAACTACTTACGTTCATACATAACCCAAAAACCGTGTTCACTTCCCGGACTTCACCGAGAAGAGACCATCATGGCTACACACGCGGTTGATGCGTTTTAATTAAGTCAAGTGTCAAGTTCTCTACAACCGAACATTAACAAATTCCCATCTGCCACATAACCGCGGGCATGGCTTTCAAAAGTTTATATCCTGCAGGGTGTCCCAACTTAGCCCATCACAAGCTCTCACGGTCAACGAAGGATATTCCTTCTCCCAGGAAGACCCGATCAGACTCAGAATCCCAGTTACAAGACATTTCGACAATGGTAAAACAAGACCAGCAAAGCCGCCCGAGTGTGCCGACAAATCCCGATAGGAGCTGCACATATCTCGTTCTCGGGGCACACCGGATTGTCCAAACTTCTGGTAGGCCAACCCAGAATTGCCCCTGGTGGCCACGGGCGGTTGACAGGTTGGACCAACACTCACGACGAGCACTGGCCCGGGGGGGTGTAAAATAAGATGACCCTCGGGCTCTCGAAACCCAAGGGAAAAAGGCTTAGGTGAGGCAAATGTAAAACCAAGGTTGGGCCTTGCTGGAGGAGTTTTATTCAAGGCAAACTGTCAACGGGTTCCCATAACACCCAACCGCGTAAGGAACGCAAAATCAAGGAACATAACACCGGTATGACGGAAACTAGGGCGGCAAGAGTGGAACAAAACACCAGGCATAAGGCCGAGCCTTCCACCCTTTACCAAGTATATAGATGTATTAATTAAAATAAGATATATTGTGATATCCCAACATAATCCTGTACATCATGGAGCAATCTTCAACTTCACCTGCAACAAACAATGCTATAAGAGGGGCTGAGCAAAGCGGTAACATAGCCAAGCAACGGTTTGCTAGGAAGGGTGAAAAGGTTAGAGGCTGGCATGGCAATTGGGAGGCTTGAAGAACAAGTGATAGGTAGCGCGGCATAGCGATAGAATGAAGCAACTAGCATAGCAATGATAGTAGTGAGATCCAGGGTAACGGTCATCTTGCCTGAAATCCCACTAGGAGGAAGAACGAGTCCATGAAGAAGATGAAGCCACGAAGACGAACCAAGCGTAGACGAACGAATCCTCACGATCGCAACGAAACAGGAACTAACGAGAAGGAGCACAACCGGAAAGAAGCACACAACAAGGTAAACACACAACACATAGACATGGCATGATGCTCAACCAAGGTATGAAGCATGACAAGGATATATGAAGCTACTCATGGCAAGAGATGATGCATACAAGAGCAACACATCAAAGCAAGTTTAAATGAGGCCGGAAACAACATATAACAAGTCTGGTAAGTCCTCATATGCAGATTTAGAAATTTGGTCCAGATCTGAATAAACCTTATGTTCAAGTTGTTAAACATCAAGTTAATATGCACCAAGATGATCTACACAAAAATCTAGTCAAATTACATATAAAGTTCATTTAGTTCGGAGCTACGGCCTAGAAGATATGAGCAAAACAAGTCAAACATGGCATGATGAACAGAGCACCAGAATATCAGGGATTTCGGGACTTAGAGAAAATCACCTCCGTGAAAAGTCAACGCGGGACGAGGTGGTTCTGTGATGGAGAGATCCCGGGGACATGGCGCGTTTGGAAGGAGGGATGGGTGGATCTGGTCCCGATCTGGAGGTCGCCGGAGAAGCTCACCGGAGACGGTGGGGAAGGAGGCCGGAGACGAGGGAGCTCGCCAGAGTAGCTGGGGCGCCGGATCCAAGGCTTGGAGAGGACGGAGGCGACGAGGTGGAGGCGTGGCGGCGGAGCCGAGGCACGGGGCGGCGAGGTGGTGGTCGGAGGCGACGTGAGGAGGTGGCGCTGGGGCTGGCGCGGGGCGGCGCGTCTCATGAAGGCGGCGGCGGATCGAGAGCGGGGATGAGGCACGGGCACGGCAGGGGTGAGGCGCGGGCTCGGTTGGCGGCGGTGGAGCGCGGGCTCCCGGCGGCGGCGAGCGCCATGCGGCGGCGGGGTGGAGGGAGCCGGGAGGACGGCGGACGAGGCGAACGGCGGCGGCGACGCTCGCCGGCGGTGGGGCACGAGGAGGCGCGCGCGGCGGAGCGCGCGAGCGGCGCGGGCCCTGCGTGGCCCGGTTCGACCCAGGGCGGGCCGGATCTAGGCCCCGGGTGGCGGCGGCGATGGGGGATCAGGGAGGCGACATGGCGTGCCCCGATACGTCGGGCGGCGGCGGCGGACGTGTCCGGCTGTGGGAGGAGGGAGATGGACTAGGGTTTGCTGAAATTTCGGGGAGAGAGGCTTTTCTATAGGTATGGGGAGCTAGGAGAGTCCAAATGGGGAGCAGTTTTCGCCCACACGATCGTGATCGAACGGCAGAGAGCATGGAGGAGGCTTAGATGGGCTAGGTGGGCTGTGTAAAGAGGTGCTGGGCTGCAAGAGAAAAGGGGGTTTCGGTTAACTCGGTTAACCGTTGGGGCATCAAACGACCTCCAAATGGAACGAAATTTGACGGGCGGTCTACCGGTGATATACCAAGGCCAGTCGGCAAATCTTGGCCCATTCCGAGAACGTTTTTTTCCTGCTCGGGAAACCAGGTCTGAGAGGGCGACGGGCGCGTGCAAGTGTGGTTGGGCTCAGAACGGACAACGGAGAGAACCGGGGGAACCCGAATGGATGCAAGTTTTGAAAAACATGCAGATGATGACATGGAAAAATGCAACACGCAAGCAAATGACATGCCAACGACGGCGAATAACTGGAGGACACCTGGCGCATCGGATTCGAGGCGTTACAGTTGTGACGTGTGATAGCACACAAGTCATTCCTCCAGTATCCGGGAGTTTCATAATCTCATAGTCGGAGGAATATGTAGTTGACATGAAGAAAGCAGTAGCAATAAAACTGAACGATCATTATGCTAAGCTAATGGATGGGTCTTGTCCATCACATCATTCTCCTAATGATGTGATCCCGTTCATCAAGTGACAACACATGTCTATGGCTAGGAAACTTAACCATCTTTGATCAACGAGCTAGTCAAGTAGAGGCATACTAGGGATACGGTCTTTTGTCTATGTATTACATGTATCAAGTTTCCGGTTAATACAATTCTAGCATGAATAATAAAAATTTATCACGAATAAGGAAATATAAAAATAACAACTTTATTATTGCCTCTAGGCATATTTCCTTCACTAATAACTTCATCCACGAAGCGCTGGCCACCATCATCGGGTTGCCTTTCTCCTCCAATATTCGCTTGGGAGTCACGGTCACTAATGGCGATAAGGTGACCTGTCGGGGCCTCCTTCAGCAGGCCGCGATCACCATTTATAAGGAGCATTTCGTTGTTGATCTGCATGCCATTCCTTTGGGCGGGTTCAGCAACGTCCTCAATACACGTTTCCTCAAAATGCTTGGGCCAATTCTCTAGGACTTCACTACGTAGTGGATGTCGTTTTGGCACTCGGATCACCGTGTGGAGTGGTCGGGCCTTGGCTTCCTCGGAGGGCCGGCCTACATATATGTGTGTGAAGGCAAGGACCTTATGGATAGCCTTCTGGCCACTTTCGCCAACCCTCCGAACCTGCCGCTGCAACGCACACATGACCATCATATTCATCTTATTCCCGGTACACCGTCGGTTGCTGTCCGACCCTACCACTACCCAATGATTCAAAAAGATGAACTAGAGCACCAATGCTCAGAGATGTTGTCTTGTGGTCTGATCCGTCCTAGCTCTTCCACATTTTCATCCCCCGTTCTACTCGTCCAAAAGGCCGACGAGACTTGGCATTTCTGTATCGACTACCGTGGTCTCAACCTTGTCACCATCAAGGACAAGTTTCCAATTCCCGTCATCGATGAACTTCTGGATGAACTAAAGGCCGCCCGCTTTTTCACCAAACTGGATCTCTGGTCGGGTTACCACCAGGTTCAGATGGCCCCTGAGGATATCCACAAGACGGCATTCCGCACACATGAGGGTCTCTTCGAGTTTGTGGTGATGGCCTTCGGTTTGACCAATGCCCCAGCGTCGTTCCAAGCACTCATGAGCGATGTCCTCCGTCCCTATCTCCGTCGGTTTGTGCTTTTCTTCGATGATATCTTGATCTACAACTCATCCTGGTCGGATCACCTACGTCATGTCAAGCTCGTCTGGAGGATATGCGCACACATCAGCTGTTTCTCAAGCGCTCCAAGTGTTCCTTTGGGGAAGAATCCATGACTTATCTGGGACACGTCATATTCGCTGCAGGAGTTGCCATGGACAGCAACAAGGTTCGAGCCATGGTAGACTGGCCAGTTCCGCGCACCGTCTGCGCTGTGCGTGGTTTCTTAGGACTGGCAGGATACTACCGCAAGTTCATTCGGGATTTCGGCACCATTGCAGCCCCCCTCACGGCGCTCCTCAAGAAGGACGAATTTCTTTGGACGCTTGCGGTGACTACCGCCTTTGAAGCTCTCAAGACAGCTCTTACCACCGCCCAGTGCTTCAGCTGCCGGATTTTGCAGTTTCATTCATTGTGGTGTGTGATGCATCTGGATCTGGTTTCGGGGCGGTCCTGCATCAAGGTGGCGGCCCCTTTGCCTATTTCAGCAAAACCATCGCTCCGCGCCATGCTTCTCTCGCCGCTTATGAGCGGGAACTCATTGGTCTGGTGCACGCCATGCGCCACTGGCGGCCCTATCTTTGGGGACGCGCGTTCATCGTCAAAACTGACCACTACAGCCTGAAGTTTTTGCTAGACCAACACCTCGGTACCATTCCACAACATCATTGGGTGGGCAAGCTGTTGGGGTTCGACTTCACGGTGGAATATAAACCAGGTCAAAAAAACATCGTCGTCGGTGCCCTTTCACACCGTGATGCTCGTGCCGGCCATGCACTCGCCATATCCAAGACTTCCTTTTATCTGTTTGAAGCTCTCCGTCAGGCTGCACACACGGACCCGGCAATCGTTACTTTTCGGGAACAACTCGAATCTGGTGAATTAGGCCAGCCTTGGGCTCTCGATGATGGCATTGTTACCTTCCAACAACGGGCTTATGTGCCGCCGACGTTGCGGTTGCTCAGGGAAGTACTGGCTGCAGCCCACGATGCGGGCCATGAAGGTATCCAGAAGTCACTTCATCGTCTTCGTCGGGATTTTCATCTGCCGCAAGCAAGGGCAGCACTTCAGCAGTATATTCATGCTTGTTAGGTTTGTCAACGCAACAAGACGGAGCAACTGCATCCTGTCGGCCTATTGCAGCCCTTGACAGTGCCATCTCTTGTCTAGGAAGACATCTCCATGGATTTCATTGAGGCACTTCCGAAGGTGGGCGGCAAAAGTGTGATCCTGACTGTCGTGGATCGTTTTTCCAAGTATGCACATTTCATTCCCTTGGCGCATCCGTATACTGTGGAGTCTGTTGCTAAGGCCTTCTTCTCCAACATTGTCCGACTTCATGGGTTTCCAACATCCATCGTTTCGGATAGGGATGTGGTTTTCACTTCGGGCTTTTGGAAGGCTCTGTTTGCCGCCGCGGGGACGCGCTTGCACATGATTTCGGCCTTCCATCCGCAGTCTCATGGACAATCTGAGGCCGTCAATTGCGTCATCACCATGTACATTTGTTGCGTAACTGGGGATCGCCCACGGCAGTGGCTCCAATGGTTGCCTTGGGCGGAGTACTGCTACAACACTTTGTACGACTCAACATTGAAGGACACTCCTTTCAGGGTGGTGATAAGCATCGGGCCCTTTCTTTTGATGTTGGAGAGTGGGTTTGGCTCAGTCTTCAGCACCGGTCGGTAGCATTCCTTGGAGTAGGTGCAAAAGGGAAATTGGCTCCCAAATATTATGGGCCTTTCAAAGTCCTCGCTAAAATCAATACGGTTGCTTATCGTTTGGAGCTGCCCCCATGCGCCCGCATTCACAATGTCTTCCATGTCGGGGTCCTGAAGAAGTACCATGGTCCTCCACCGGAAGTTCTGCCGATGCTTCCACCTCTGTTTCAGGGACGAGTACATCCAACCCCTGTCCAAGCATTGCGTGCGCGTATTGCTCGCGGTGTTCAGCAGGTGCTCATTCACTGGGAGGGTCAGCCGGCGTCTGCTGCTCCATGGGAGGATGTCACAACCCTCCGTGAACGTTATCCATGCTTCCAACTATTTCAGAATGGAGGGGGAGATGTCATGTGGGGCCAGTCCTATAGGCGCAAGGGACCTGGGCGGGCCAGCCCTGCTCCTGCCTAAATATATATCCTAGTTTAATTATAGTTTTTTAGATTAGGAGTCTGGGAATTAGTTGAAAAGGTTTAGTCCCGTAGAAGGTTTTCCCTGCCAACACCCAATTGCATTAGGAGTGTGTAATCTGGTCTTGTAATTAGGCTATATATAGCCAGCCCTTGGGATCAAGAAAGGAAAGCAGAAAAATAACCTATCTCTCTTCCCGTGTTCCTGCGCCTTGGCGCCCCTCCTCACCTCCTTCCCCGACCATAGGTCGACGAGAGCGGCGCCCTCGTCCTCCAACCTCACACGACTACAACCCGCGGTCCAATCTAGCCCCAGCCCGTGACAGTAAGATTAGCAGATTGCGAATTCCAAGCGGAATTAATTAGTAGATTGTCAACATAACAAGATCAATCCTTGGTTTGTCATACTACAGATTGTGAATATATTTTTTTTTGCAATCAATTCAGAGAGCTTTATTCAAAGAAGAGCATTCCTTGGACAATCAACCATAAGGTTGGTCACAAGGAAGCTGGGAGTCTCATCAAGCCAGCTTTCCGTTACATGCAATGTGCAAGCATGCTTAGCACATAGATGACCCGGAACATTCGCTGACCGATATACATGTTGAACAACAAAAAGTGAAAAATCACGAGCTAGCTCTCCGATCTGAACTAAGATAGGTGCCACAATAGATCTCGAATTGTGGCGAGAGTTCCAGAGATCAACCATCTCCATATAGTCTACTTCCATTATCACATGTGTGAAGCCTCGAAGTCTTGCAAACAATACCCCGTCACGAAGTGCATAAGCTTCAGCCAAGAGGGGATCGGTGATTCCCATGTAAGGTTTACACCAAGCTCCTAACATCTTGGTTGCCGAACGAGCCACACCACCTGCACCTCCAGTGCTTGTGTCGAAGTCAATGGCGCCATCTGTAGTGATAGAAATGTGATCAAACTCAGGTGGCCGCCACCCATGCCCCGCAATGGCCATAGTAAGATTCCGAGGAAGATCTAGAATGGCGAGAGCCTCTCTCGTCAGCCGCATTGATGTTGTCGGATCTATTCCTTCCTCATTGTGTTTGATTTTATTGCGGGAGTGCCAAATGGCCCACATGATCGTGATGATCAGTGGCCTATCCTTCTCTGAGAAACGATCATGACATAATATATCCCTCGCCCAAGAGTCTGGATGGAGCTGAGGTAGATGTAGATCAAACCATGACCGAGCCTCATACCAGAACCTCTTCGCATGCGAACAGTACATCAACGCATGTTGGAGGTCTTCATCTCTAGCTAAGCAGATATTGCATCTGCTATTCTCACTTATATGCCGCCTCTTGAGTGTGGTCTCATCTGGAAGAATGCCGCGAATAACTCTCCACCAGAACACCCTCACCTTCGGGACAACATTGAGCTTCCAAAGTGCAGACCACAACTGATGATCATCCCGTGAAGTACCGGTATCCATCCCTTCCTCTAGAGCTAAACGCTCTTTCTGAGTCATAAGAGCACGATACGCCGTCTTGACAGTATAGTTGCCTGACTTATCGAGCGCCCAAGCGAGAAAATCTTCACCGTCGCCTTGCCTCAATGGGATATTAAGAATGGCCTGGGCATCTGGCGCAATGAAATTGTCTCGGACCACCTGCTCTCGCCATGACCAGTTATCACTGTCTATCAGATCAGAGACCTTGTCGAGTGTGGTAGGTGATGGTTGCAGCAGTGGCATCATGGAAATAGTTCCCGGAATCCATCTGTCAGTCCATATAGAAGTGGAAGTGCCATCTCCAATTCTTTTTATCAAACCGGCTTGGAGAGCTTCCCTGCCCGCCATAATCGCCCGCCAAGTCTTCGAAGCTGACTTGGGCAGCGTAGCATCCATGAAATCAACTTCCGGGAAATACCATCCTTTTAGCACCCTTGAGCACAATGTATCCGGCTGTGTGAGCAGCCTCCACCCTTGTTTGCCCAACATAGCTAGATTAAACTGGTGCATGTCCCTGAAGCCCATGCCCCCTTTGCACTTTGGCGTCGTCAATTGTTCCCATGAGACCCAATGCATTGACTTCCTGTCAAGAGAGCTGCTCCAAAAAAATCTTGCCATTGGGGAGGTAACACTCTTGCATACCTTCTTGGTTAGAAGAAAAGTACTCATACTAAACGTTGGTATGGATTGCACCACTGATTTCATCAATGTTTCTCTGCCTGCACATGCCAATAAACGTTCAGACCACCCTTGCATCTTCCCTCGAGCCCTGTCACCAATGTGGTCAAAAGTTTCACTTGTGATGCGCCCCACAGCAGTAGGAAGACCCAGGTACCGCTCGCTAAAAGCCTCAACCTGAATGTCCAGCATCGCCTTGATTGTTTGCCGCACTGAATCAGGGGTATTTGTACTGAAGTAAATTGCGCTTTTGTCTCTGTTAACCCTCTGTCCGAAGGCATTACCATAAATCTCCAGAATCGTATTCAATCTGTCCGCGCTTTGTCCACTTGCACAGATGAATATAAGACTGTCATCTACAAACAGTAAATGACTGACCCAAGGTGATCTGAAGCTAGCTCTGATCCCCCTGTCAATATATCCCCCATCATATGACTTGATCAAGGAAGATAAGCCCTCTGCACAAATGAGAAATAAATAAGGTGATACGGGATCTCCCTGCCGCAAACCTTTCAAAGGGGTGAAAAAAGGAAGAAGCTCCCCATTGACCCGAATCGAGAATCTGACAGAAGATACACACTTCATAATGAGTCTAGTAAAACTCATAGAGAACCCCAGTCTCAACATGATGGCCTCCAGGTAGTGCCATTCGACTCTATCGTACGCTTTCATCATGTCAAGCTTGACCGCACAGGAATAATTATTCCCCTTCTTCCTCCGCTTCATTGTGTGCACACTTTCGTATGCAACTAACACATTGTCGGTGATCAAGCGTCCAGGAACAAAGGCACTCTGTTCTTCACTAATAATTTCATCCATAATACCCCGCATGCGGTTAGTGATTGCCTTGGCAGCAATCTTATACAGAACCGGACAGAGAGCTATAGGGCGGTATTGAAGAATTGTCTGTGGATGTCGTACCTTTGGGATGAGAGTGATCGAAGTGTCATTGAGTCCGGTAGGCATGTCACCCCCATTCAGAAATTCCAAAACTGCTTGTGTCACGTCCTCCTGGATAACACTCCAGTGACGTTGATAAAAACCCGCCGTAAACCCATCAATGCCCGGGGCTTTGGAGGCTGCCATTTGGAATAGCGCCTCCCTCACCTTGGTTGCATCATATGGTTTATTAAGAAGATCATTCATAGCCTGTGTTACTTTCACCGGAACAAAGTTCAACAAATTATCAACATCATGAAAACCTTGGGACTCAAACAAGTTCTGGTAAAAAGCTTGCACCTCCTCCTTGTCCTCTCTTTCTGTTGCACAAACCAAGCCGTCCTGGCGCCTGAGACCGGCGATTCTATTTATGCGTTTTCTCACTGCTGCTTGTGCTTGAAAGTAGGAAGCATTGCGATCTCCTTCACATAACCAACGGACACGTGAATGTTGTTTCATCCATATCTCTTCCTGGTGCATAGCCTCCCGGAGTTTTGTGACCGTACTTTTCTCTTCATCTGTCGGGCCACGTCCAACAGACTCACTCCGGAGCTTATTCAACTTTTTCTGGAGCTGTTTCACCGTACGTGTGAGACACCCGAACTCCTTTGCTCCCCATGGACCAAGGGTGCGCCTGAGGATATCAAGCGAATCTGATATACCTTGCAGTCCCGGGGCACGAGCATGACCACGCCATGTTTCTGAGACAAGCTGATCATAATCCCTATGTGTTTGCCAAACGTTTTCATATCTAAACTGCCGTGTATGCTGAGACCTACCCGGCAGAGAAGCTTGCACATCCGCTACAACAAAACAGTGATCCGATTCACATGCCGCAAGATGCTTCACTCGGATATACTCATAATGTTGCCGAAATTCCTCATTTGCAAAGGCTCTATCCAGCCTTGCTTTGACATTGGACAGGCCTGCTTGCCTATTATCCCATGTGTACGCACAGCCTGACCATCCAAGGTCTTGTAACATACAGTCATCTATAACCTCCCGAAAGGCTCGCATCTGCCCCTCCGGCCTGGGTGTTCTACTGAAGTGTTCTGATGCGAAGAGCGTCTCGTTGAAGTCCCCCATGCACAGCAACGCCGAGTGTGGAATACCAAATAAGGTGCGCAGAAATCGCCAACTATGACGTTTGTTTTCCACTCTAGGAGCGCCATAAAATCCTGTGAATCGCCACTCCCGAGAGTTTTGATTCAAGTCCTTAACCCCTAGGTCAATATGTCTGGTACTAAAATTCTTCAGCTCAACTAAAACATCCTTTGTCCAGAACAGACCAATACCTCTGCTCAACCCTTCACTGTCGACTGCATAGCAGCCACTGAAACCAAGTTCATATTTCAGAAATTCAACACGCTTGCCTCTAATCTTTGTCTCCATGACAAAGAGCAGAGAGGGTCCTTCTTGCTTCACTAAGCTGCGAAGCTCTCGAACTGCCTCGGGGTTCCCAAGCCCCCGGCAGTTCCAACTCATGCATCTCATTGGGACGGGCAGGACCGCGCCGCGGTCTCTGCCGAATTTTCCGGTGTAGGCTTCTTCTTCTTTGGATCACGTGCAAACTCTCTCCCCTCCCCCTCCTTATCGTCCAGCTTTCCATCAGATATGATTGGGTCTTCTGAATCCTTGCTGTGTTCGCCCTGGCCCGAGGTAAGGAGGAGCTGCTGTTTTGGTTTGTAGACTGAATTCGGCCCCTCCTCCCTCTTATACTGCTGCATGTTCTTCACAGGTGAATTTACCTCTACCCCCGCATCTTCCTTAGAGCAAGAATTCCTAGTATTGTTCTTGCTGCTCTACTCTGAATTCTGGCTCCGGGAAGAGTTGCCACTAGAGGCTGGTTTTTTGGACTCGTCAGCAGCCCTTAGCTTGGACCCGAACGGCAAGTCGCCGTTGGCATCTCGAGTCCCCGGTGCAGGGCAGTGCAACTCCGAGTGTCCAAGGCGGCCGCAGGAGAAGCAAAAATAAGGGATTTGATCATACTAAATATCATAGGGATCAACCCTCTTCCTCCTGGCCGAGTCAATTAATATCCACCTTCTCAGAGGCTTGTCCACTTCAATGGTAACCCTAGCCCGCAGATAGCCCCCGATGTGATCAAACTTTGCTAGCTGTGCCTTGGGGTCAATCTGTCTAGCAATAGGTCCAGCCCATGCATCATCCCGAAGATTGTATGGGAGGTTTAAAACCCTAGCCCACACTTGGAGCTTGTCAAATTTCAATTCATCCGGCCTCATACAATCTTCAAACTCCGATAGAATCACAGCGTTTTTGTTCAGGTGCCACGGTGATCCACTCCAAACTCGATCTCTATCTCGTTGATTCTCAAACTCAGCCACAAACATGTTAGGACCAGCAGGGCGGAACTGTAGTCCCCTTGGGTTGCCCCAAGCCGGGCGAAGGGCGTTGGTGATCGTCTGGATATGGTACAGATTACGGTGCAAGATCTTGCCTGCCAGCAACCACTTCGCCGGGCCTCCTTCCACGCGATCATCCAGAATCAGCGGCGTGGCTTCTTCTTCAGAGATATCCAACTTCCCCAACGCCTCTTCGAGATGTGTTCTTGCTGACCGAGGGGAGCCCTTCCCCCCATCCTTCTGGTTGGCGTCGACAGGCTGAGATGATGCCATCACGCCCGATCCAAGCCCCGCGCGCCTCGCCGACGAGATCAGCGAGCGCCGTCGTGTTCCACGTCGAAACCCTAATCGCCGCCGCCAGAGGGAGGGGTCCTTGGTTTCGGGGAAAAAAAATCCGGCTACAGATTGTGAATATAACAAGATCAACTAGAGGTAAGCTGGTCACGAATGTACAGGATACCTACGCAGCCAGTTATACATATACATATAGCCCTATTGCCTTAATGTCGTCAGAAGATTGAGGTTCAGGAAGCTGGCTGCCTCTGCTGCTCAAGGTACTCCTGGATAGAAGAGAGGAGGGCAAGATTTGGGACAAGATCATGATTTGCTAGCGGCAAGTTCGTCATCGGAGACCTGTTGTTCCCGCCATCAAACCAGCGCCTTATGGCTTCTGCTTCGTAGGTGAATCCATCAGATGCCACTTGAGGATCCTTCATAATATCCTGAAATGTACAGGTTTACCACCCGGTGGTCATTAGGCAGGGAAGCTTTTAGACATGCATTATAACCACTCCAAGAAACGAAGGGCAAAATATGTTATTAACTGGCCCCTAGCATGCTTCAAAATTTTGTCGTCTAACCTGTTTCCACATGAATAAGAAAATTCCTATCCTAGTATAAAAACATGTCGCCAGACCCCAAGCTATTGGAAATGATAGAAGTACTGACAAAAGTTATTTACCATAAGAATTGGACAAATCAAGTGATCAGGCGCGCAGCTTCCTCTAACTGCTGATTGGACACATGGCCATGAGGCTGCAGGAGGCTTCCTGATAAGGGGCTCAATAACTGACCATACTTCTGTTAAGAGATCAGGTCGCTTTT
Source organism: Triticum aestivum (assembly GCF_018294505.1). Taxonomy (NCBI): domain Eukaryota; kingdom Viridiplantae; phylum Streptophyta; class Magnoliopsida; order Poales; family Poaceae; genus Triticum; species Triticum aestivum. The sequence goes on along the minus strand of NC_057798.1, from coordinate 591,048,875 downwards.
CCCTCGTCATTTCCACACAGCTAAGACCAACGACGGCTAACTGCTTGGCTTGTACATATGGCCAGTTCCCTGCTGATTTATCAATCAGCGTGTGCAAGCTATTATTCTCCAATGCTTCTGAAACTTTCTTTGCAATACTCAAGGGAGGCATTCCAGTCAGAAGACGCAGAATTATAACACCCAGAGAGTAGACGTCGGAAAGCGGCATGAGGTCTCCGGTGGTGAGGAACTCCGGGTCCAGGTATGGCAGCCTTGCTGTCAGGTCTAACTGGTGGTTGCCGGGCTGGAGAAACAGGGTTAACATACCAAAGTTGCAGATCTTGCTTCTGAAGTTGGCGTCGACAAAGATGTTACAAGGCCGGAGATCGCCATGGACCAAAGCACGCAAGTGCAGGAAAAGCAGTGCAGAACAAACCTCACCAATGATCTGCATACGGGTGTGCCATGAGAGAGATGGAGATCCATTAGCACGAACAATGTGATCTTCAAGGTTTCCATTTGGTAACCACTCATACACAAGGGCTGAAACTTCAGAACATTTTCCAATGCAGTCGACAATGTTTGGATGTCTGCCTTGACAAAGAATAGAAACCTGCGATAACCTTATGTTAGTAACAGGATCAGCCAAATGAAACCATCATACTAAGGCATAGGCTACCTCTTGTTGAAATAAAGTATCAGATTTGGATAGCTTGATAGCTGCTGCGTTGTCCTGTATAATGCCTTTATAAACGCTTCCATATTCGGTGTCTCCAACCTTACACAGGTCACTGAAGTTCTGCGTTGCTTCTACCAAATTCGTGATGGGAAACTCGAGAATAATCTGAGGATTCTGATCCTGCAGCTCATTCAGCTGTCGCACCGCATTGTCTCGCTCATGTTTCAATTGCTTACATTCTGCATTTCATTAGTGTATCTTATACATTGCTGCAACCAATTTATGCTTTTGAACAATGAAGAACGAAAAGCTAGACAAAGTTCTCGGTTAGTAGAACTACCCTTTTTTGCCTTCTCTATTTGAAGGTCAGACTGACGTTTCAATCTAACAACCTCCTCTTCCAGAGCACATATCTTCCTTTGCCCCCCCTACATGAAATTCGTGTCATTATGTAAATATAAATGGCACCCTGCTAATGGTACAAACTACAAAATACAAGGAACTGCAAGGAATATATAAACGTTGGCCAGATGCCAGCATCATAACATTAATAACAGTAACAATATGTTTCTGTTCCTCCAAACCCATAGTCAACTGTTTAGGAAAATAAGAAATAAAAAAGCTGAAAAATAACAAAAGGATCAACGATCAGATTGCCACGAATCTTAAAAGGGGAATGAGGGGAAGAAGCATCCAAGGGAAAGCCCTACAAATGAAGGCGGAAAATATAATCGTGCCACCAATAGCAGTGAGCTAGAATTTAAGTCGTCAAAGATGGAAAACAGGAAAAGTAAAGCACCAGAACAACTGCCTTCAAAATATTCTGGAAGAATATTGGAACAGAAGGGTATGCCTGGTGGCTCAAAGACTTTGCACTTTTCTGGTAACAAATGATATCCCCATGCCTAATCTGCAAGAAGAACAGGAACAAAGTAAGTGTTAAAAGGGCGTGGAAACGTGAAGACGCGTGCACGAATTACAGACCTCGCTGCCTGAGAAGGTAATATTGGCATCTATGGCATCACACCTAACAAAAGGGTTGAATTTGATTTCCTGCATATTAAAGTGAGAAACCAGGAATGTGTAAATGGAAAACTGCATTTGAGATTAGGAGCAGCAAGGCTGCAGTAGTGCAAAACCTGACCTCATACAATTCCATTTCTTCGTCTGCACAAAAACCAGCTAGATTTCTTAGTTTCGGAAGAATATCTGAAGGCCTTGATGAAGCTTTTACAAAAAGCGTTCTGATATATCTGTGAGCCTCATTGAGAGAACAGAGTATTAACTTAAAGATCTCAACTGATAAAAAGAAAAGAACGAGAGAGTATTAACTTCTAAGGGTACTGACCGTATTTGTGCTTGTTCTGGGTCATAAAGCTTTAAAAACACTAATGCATCGTTGCTGCTCAGATTTTGTGGGGAAGAAGCATTGAGCACCTACAAGGAGCCAATAGTGATAGAAAATAAATAAATAAACCATTGGATTGAACAAGAAGGGTCCTTTTTACAGACACCCACGAAGGAAAAGAGAGATATGTTCAAGTTCAGGATCAACCTCCAAAAACAGCTTCACACTATGAAGACCTGATCCTATCAATAGGCCACCCACCTGCAAGAGTAATTATTTGAAGTTATAATTGTTGGATATTCCTATCAACCAATTATCCCAAAAGACCGATCTGATAGGAAGAGGAGATATAATATACGTACTTTAACAATCATTTCATATAACGGGTTGCCTGAGACAGATGAGATAGCACAGACTACAAGGTACGACACTGATTGGCTGCGTCTACTGCTTGAGTGCGCCAGGCCAGCTCAAACCCTGAGGGGATTCCTTATTCTTGCTGAACTAAAGGCTAATTTGAGCTTCTCCGTGATGCACCATTCGAATTTGTGCTAAACTCATGATTAGCTTAGAAATTACATATTAACTATTAAACATTTCTAAGCATGAATTATGGTATATTAAGATGATTAGTCGTAACAAAAACATTGAGTGTGGCTTCTTAATTCTAACTAGCTGGACCTTATCCCTTAAATGGGTGGGTAGGCTAGGATGCCCTCTAACAGCTTGGTTAAGGGTCCAAGGACCGAGGCTATGGCGCTCGCCCTCATCTAAGCACTGGCGGATGCTTTAAAGGCTATTCAATAATATAGGAAGATGCTAGAGAACGCTGTATATTTCTTGCTTCGTACAATAGAATATTGATGATAATATTCTTACAAATAGATACACCAATAGTAGATAGATAAGGTAAGAAAAGAGACCAGCCAGGGACTTTGGTCCTGGTGTGGTTATTTTGTTGTAATAAGAATATAACCCAGGCATCCTTAAACGTACAGCCAGCAAACTCAGCAACGCCCAATTTCTAATAGATAACATGATAACACCCAAACTAGCTAGACAAAAACGGGCTACCAATCCCAAAGTTCTGCCAAGAAGAGCTGTATCAAGAACCAATAAGAACATAAGTTATCTACAACGATAATCGGAACACAGAATGGAAAATGCCTTCTTACAAGTAGATTGTTTTCTTCAGTAGAAAATGGTGAGTGAGGACGGCAAGTATCGTTTTGCCTTTTACAAAACAACCAGAGGCGTTGAGATTGAACTGGGATGCTGAATTCTACTGCAATTTCCTCCTGCGAACAACTTAACCAATTCATACTGAAGTCATTATGAACCATCAGAAACAATAAGCTGGAGACAGACAGATTTGTCTGCTTACACAAGATATACCTATAAACAACATAAAAGTAGAAACACATCATTCAATCTTACAAGGGGTCAAGGTATACAACTGATGGGAAATTAAAGAAATCGTGCTAATTATCTGGATTTCTTAAGCTAAAAAATGAGGTAGAAATTTCTTAGCAAATTCAGTGATACTACACCATACATACTAACACTATAAATGCAGCTTGAGCTCCATTGCACTTGTTTCTGAAAAACGGCATCGCAAAAAATCATAATATTGATATCCCTGGTGCTCCCCGAACTTGCCTCTGCTCCTCACATAGCTCCCTGTCTGTTATACTGACAGAAGACGATGAGGGGGATGCTCATGTGGCACTTTTTTCTGGAACTGAGCTAGGTGAGAAATGAAGACAAGTTTACGAAGCCCCAGCCTAGAAATTCAAGTTAAGAGAGCCAATTGAGGAACTTGTGATGGTTTAGGAAGTTCTAATGCTATTTTCTCTTTGCAATAAGGTGCAGCCGTGCCCGAGTGATGAAGGTTGTACATACATAGCCCTGTTATATGACATGCAACAAGTCTACGACCACTTAAACCTGTTATACTCCATTAAAGAAGGGTGGAGTGGATAATTTGTACAGCTACTCGTGATTTCCATAATAGACTTGCATTAAACAGATACTCCCTCTGTAAACTAATATAAGAGCGTTTAGATCACTAAAGTAGTAATCTAAACGCTCTTATATTAGTTTACGGAGGGAGTACTTCAGAGTTCAGATGAATGATGGCATTACAAAACATAAGAAATACAACATAGCAAAAACCATGAACAGAGTTGCTGAAATGCTTGCAGGAGTGGTCGCTATGAACAAGAGATAATTTAGGGGAAAAAAAGAAAAATTGGTAAGATTGTGGGCACGTCTAGTTTAGCTTAGATTCCATCTTTTCAAGCAAACATATGTTATAATAATGACTAAAGGAAACAAAGAAACTTCGTTTGCAACTAAATGAGAGACTGTCTGCTTCAATTAGCACCAAAAATTGCTAGGAGCTAAGGCAAGGCCTAACTTCTCCTAAACTAAAAGCCTAGTTGTCTCAGTTACTTGAAGTCTTAAGGATAAATCTCTTAAAATTAAAAGTACAAAATCCTATAGACCAAATTTAGGGTTTAAGCTTCCTAGTGAAGCAGTGGTACTTCTAGTTGAATAAGGTAAGGTGGTACCTTCAATCGGGATATAGGCATGTTATCCGGGACCTGGATAGCCCTTACTCTGTCGAAATCGACGAGATCAAAATAGAAGCCATCTTTCCCAATCTGCGAGGATAAATCTGCGTCCGTTGCCACCTGGGGAAAGCCAGGCAAAGAAACCTCAACAATTAGATCGGAGGCTGATAATCATAGGTCCCTGCGCCGCTGCCTCGGATCAAATAATCATCGGGTTAAAGTTGCGGCAGGAAAGGAAGTTCAGAAGCGGAAGAGGATTGCGGACCTTTATGCTGATAGTCGGAGGAGGCATCGCCGCGACGGAGCGACGAGACGGAGACCCCGGGCTTCGCTCGCCGCGGGATTCCCGAACAGCTCCCCTCGAAGTTGTGCGAGTGCGAGGCAGCAGCTCCGAATACGGCCGCCGCGGGGAGGGTTTAAGGTGGTGTTCGCGGTTTTCTCTTTATGGAGTCGAGTTAATTGTAGGAAATTATCATATTTTCGGCGAATTGATTTGCATAAAACTACCTAGTTCCTAATTTTTTTACAAAATTCATCGCTTATTGCGTAATTCATTTTCAAAAAAACATTGATCGGCTGATTTGCACTGTTTGATCACTTCTTGACAGATGCGTCATGCTAGTCGAGAGCTAACTAGGTAAAAAAAATATCATGTGTGTCGCGAACGCACCTGTGTCCTCGTCAACTCATACTAGCCACATGTGCTAGCCAGGAGAGCGGGAAAAGGGGACACCATAGCTCACCAAGAACTTGTAGTCGAAGCGGGGGTGACAGGGGAGCTTCAGGATGATGGCTTGGCGCACGGCGGCGTTTGCCGGGGCAGGACGACAACGGGAGGTAGCAGGAGGTTGCGGGGCTCATTATGTAGATGCCCTGCAGCATTGGGTCATTGATGCGAAGCCACTGGGGGCCATAGCAAGGTTTGGCGCTCGACTTCCCGACCAAATCGAGCTCTGCCTCGCTGAAGTGAGCAAGGGCAGGGGCACGGGTGCGCTGGAACTCGCCCTCGCCCGAGCGGTCACGGGCGTGTGCTCGCTGGAGTTCGCATCAGTTGAGCGGCGTGTCCGGTTCACATGTCCCTGCGGTGGCATTGATGCTACTCTGAGGCACATTGGCCTCATCCATGGCGTCTTGCTGCGCCGCAATAGAAGGGCACATGTGCCGTAATACGTTCCCTACGTATCTAATTTTTTTGATTGTTTCATGTTATTATATTACCAATCTTTGATGCTTTATATGCTTTATTATGCTATTGTATTTTTTTTACTAACCTATTAACTCAGTGCCTAGAGTCGGTTCTTGTTTTTTGCTTGTTTTTGGCTTTTTAGAAAATCGGTACCAAACAAAGTCCAAATATAATGAAACTTTACGGTAATTTTTTTGGACCAGAAGGGACACTAGAATGTTCAGGAGGAGGCCATAAGATCTACGAGAGAGCGTCGAGCTCACCCGACGCGCCTGGGGGGGGGGGGGGGGAGCCCACCTCCCACGCAACTCTATTTGACATAATTCAACCTCTGTAAATTCTCAAATGTTCCCAAACAACCAAAGAGCCACTCGAAACACTTTTTCCGTTGTTGCAATTTTTTATTCTTCCGCGATCTCATCTGGAGGCCTTTTCTGGTACTCTACCGGAGGGAGAATCGATCATGGAGGTGCCGGCTGGAGGCGTGAAGAAGCCAGGCAGACCAACCCAAGGCGCTTGCACTAGTGGAGAAAAGCCTAGCTATGGCGTGCCAAAAACTGCCTTGCTGGCGTAGACACACGACACCACTAATATGGCGCCATTGCTAAGATATAGTGATGGCATTGGAGGACATGTCAGTAGTATCCTACATGGTGCTGGCGTATCACCAGTCCAACGGCAACACTAAGTTCATCTTAACTCTGGTGTGCCTACTTGTCCAATGCCTGCAAATGGTTTTTTCGTAATAAAAAAATTGCTCATCAACACTAGCTACTTACTTAATAGATACTGATGAACACAATATACTCATCAACACTAGGTACTTGATAGATAATTGTTACAGAAGAGGCTCATGAACTCAACAAGTTGATATTAAACTTCACAAACGTTGCTCACTCAAGTACTCTAGTTACTCGATCGTCATCAACTAATAAGATGAACTAACTAGCTACTTAAAAACCTAATCTTCATTAAGGAGTATGCCCAGCTGGCGAAGCTTCTTTCTATCCCCCTCTCCTTCTCTTCTGAAATGATCTATGTCCATCTTCAGGTCAATCCTCTTAGCCCTGAGGAGTCTCCTCTCCTCCTTCAGTTTATCCCGATCCTCGACGAGCTTATCCCTCTTGTCCCTAAGCTGATTAGTCTCCTTAATGAGCAGAATAGTCTCCTTGTGTAGCTCTTTAATCTCCATCTGTAGCTCGTCATTTTCCCCTTGCACGCTCTTGATGACATACTCATAAGTGTCTAAGAATTCATTGTTGGCCATGTCCACATCACACACCGACTCGTTGTAGCCTCCAGAATTGGCCATGACCTACAAACACATCGCTATACGATCAAGATAATATGCAATTTCATATGACTCAATATTGACACCAATGTAAAGTAGTTCAATTATTGTAATGTATAGAACTAATTAAACTAGATAGCATGTGGTGACCTACAACAGCAAATTGCATAGCAAACTAGATATGTTGGTCTATAGAAATTATATAATATGAACGACGATGATCCTGCTTGAGTGGGTCATTAAGGAATAAGCCTTTGTAAACAGACCTTCCAATTTATAGAGGATCAATCGACAGAAAAGCTCGACAAGTGACTTTTAACTTCCAATGCTATTTTCTCTTTCTTCTGGAACCGGATGATAGTTATAACAAATTATCCGCCTAAAATTTTTGGACATGAGGACTTGCCCTGATTTCTCTAGTGCACATTTCTAAGGAAACTACGTACCAAAACTCTCATTCTACACATAACACATTCTATCCATTTCTACTAAATATATCAATTTCTACTAAACTAGCTCGAATCCGCCACTGAAGGGAGACGCACAGTTACCATATCCATTCATATATAAACCAATCATCTACTCCATCTATCAAAAGAAATTTTCTAGATCAGATCCGCCACCGAAGGGAGACACACTTGGGGAGGGGAAGAAGATTCGCGAGGGGAAGAGGGGAGACCTCACCTCCTTTGCCGGAGTTGGCGGCGGCCGAGCAGTTCCGGCGGTGAAGAGTGGCGTGGTTGGGCGGCGGTGGCGGTGTTGTTCAAGAAGGTGGGACGAAGAAGAAAGGGTGTTCAATGTGAGTTCGTAGTGAATCTGACTTACTGGTTTTTTACTGGGCATGGCATTTTTTGCTAGCATTGGCCCAATGGGTAGTGCTGGCGTGGGCCTAATGGGCCACGCCATAGAAAACGGTAGCACACATAAAAAAACTCAAAAAAATCTATGGCGTGCAAGAAACAATGTACGCCAACGGTATGGTAGTAGCAATGTCATACCAAATTGTCCGACGCCAACACTATTTGAAAAAAGTAGTGTTGGCGTTGCTGGGAACCGGCCCGCCACTAATGAAAGTTGTGGCTAGCACTTTTTTGACTAGTGTTGAGCCATTCTGCTGCTGGGGGATAATGAGAGGCGCCTGTGGTGTTGATGTTGTGATGGTATGAGATGTGCAACAACGAGCCCCGCGCCTGCATATGCGGTCCTGATGGCGTTGGATGCAATCGGAGTTGTTAAGGCTGAGGATGTGCCCACCGGTGTCATAATCATCACCTGCTGCAGGTAGATGGCCTGTGGTGTCTCGTGTGCTAAGGCTGCCTTGGAGGTTGTTAGACTATCCCCGATCTCCTCTAATGGCGCTATCGACTAGACCTGCTCAGGGAGTCCTGGATTATGGGGTCCTCGGAGATCGGCCTATGTGACGTGGGTCGGACTAACGGGACGTGAAGATATACAAAACCAAAGGCCTTCTCCCGTGTCCGGATGGGACTCTCCTTTGCGTGGACGGCAAGCTTGGCGTCCGGATGTGTAGTTTCCTTCCTCTGTAAACCGACTTTGTACAATCCTAGTCCCCTCTGGTGCCTATATAAACCGGAGGGCTTGGTCCTTAAGGGCGATCACAATCATACAGGTTAGACATCTATGGTTTAGCCATTATGATCTCGAGGTAGATCAACTCTTGTAACCCCTATACTCATCAAGGTCAATCAAGCAGGAAGTAGGGTATTACCTCTATTAAGAGGGCCCGAACCTGGGTAAACATCGTGTCCCCTGCCTCCTTGTTACCTTCGGTCCTTAGATGCACAGTTCGAGACCCCCTACCCGAGATCTGTCGGTTTGGACACCAACATTGGTGCTTTCATTGAGAGTTCCTCTGTGCCGTTTACAGAAGGATTGATGGATCGCATTGTCATGAAGGACAGCATCACTTCCGGAGAAGCCCTAGATTTAGGGCAAACCCTCTAGCTCGGCAGCTTCATCATGGGCGCTCGCCCGGCCATCAAGCCAGAAGCAGCCCAACTCATCGCCAAAAATCGCCTCCGCGTCAGCCCTGACAAGATGGAACCGGCAGATATATCGGCCTTAAACGAACTGCTAGATCGCATCGCCGCCCTGGGGGTCGCAACCAACTATGATCGGATTGGGCTTAAACCCGATCAGAGAGAAATCGGATCTCCACCGATCACCCATCATGTGGCAATCATGGAGGAACAAGCCGACAATGACTCTCCTCCTACGTTGAGAACAAAGTATGTCCAGATTTCTGAGCTCGGAGAACCGGACTCCCGTCTTCTGGAAGACACTTCTTGTCCTCCGAACATGGAATCGGGCGTTGAGCCTAAAAACGCACCGGATGCTTCGGAGCCCAGGCCTGTAACCTAGGAAATTCTTCAGAATCTACACTTCTCAGTGGGTCAGGATTCAGATTTGAACCCGCCCACCCACCACAAGCAATATTACCCAAGCAACTCCGGTCCTCCGGACATATGCGACTTAATGTATGTGCGGCAGCAGCCTCAGGAAACAGCCCACCACTTTTGGGCTAGATTCCTACTTGTTAAAAACAAGATCAAGGATTGATGTGACAATGACGTGATCTCGATGTTTTGCAGCAATTGCACGGATGAGGTAATCCTTAATGACCTCAACCACCATATGATACGTCTCCAACATATCTATAATTTTGATTGTTCCATGCTATTATATTACCCGTTTTGGATGTATATGGGCTTTACTATACACTTTTATATCATTTTTGGGACTAACCTACTAACCGGAGGCCCAGCCCGAATTACTATTTTTTTGCCTATTTTAGTGTTTCGAAGAAAAGGAATATCGAACGGAGTCCAAACGGGATGAAACATTTGCGAGCGATCTTTTTCGAACAAATGCAAACCTGGAGACTTGGAGTGGACGTCAAGCAACAATCGAGGCGGCCATGAGAGTGCCCGGCGCGCCCCCCACCCTCGTGGGCCCCTCGAGCGTCCACTGACCTACTTCTTCCTCCTATATATACTCCCGTACCCTGAAACCATCGAGGAGCACCACAAAAAACTATTTCCAAGGCCGCAACCTTCTGTATCCGCGAGATCCCATCTTGGAGCCTTCGGCGGCGCTCCGCCGAAGGGGGAATCGACCACGGAGGGCCTCTACATCATCTCCAAGGCCTCTCCTATGAGTTGTGAGTAGTTTACCACAGACCTTCGGGTCCATAGTTATTAGCTAGATGGCTTCTTCTCTCTCCTTGAATCTCAATACAATGTTCTCCTCGATCTTCTTGGAGATCTATTTGATCTAACTCTTTTTGCGGTGTGTTTGTCGAGATCCAATGAATTGTGGGTTTATGATCAAGTTTATCTATGAGAAATATTTGAATCTCCTCTGAAATCTTTTATGTGTGATTAAGTTATCTTTGCAAGTCTCTTCGAATTATCAGTTTGGTTTGGCCTACTAGATTGATCTTTCTTGCAATGGGAGAAGTGCTTAGCTTTGGGTTCAATCTTGTGGTATCCTTTTCCATTGACAACAGGGGAAGCAAGGCACATATTGTTTGTTGCCATCGAGGATAAAAAGATGGGGTTTATATCATATTGCATGAGTTTATCCCTCTACATCATGTCATCTTTCTTAATGTGTTACTCTGTTCTTATGAACTTAATACTCTAGATGCAGGCAGGAGTCGGTCGATGTGTGGAGTAATAGTAGTAGATGCAGAATCGTTTCGATCTATTTGTCACGGACGTGATGCCTATATAAATGATCATGCCTAGATAATCTCATAACTATCTGCTTTTCTATCAATTGCTCGACAGTAAGTTGTTCACCCACCGTAATACTTATGCTATCTTAAGAGAAGCCACTAGTGAAACCTATGGCCCCCGGGTCTATCTTCTATCATATAAGTTTTCCATCTACTTTTATTTGCATCTTTTACTTTCCAATCTATATCATAAAAATACCAAAAATATTTATCTTATCATATTATCTCTATCAGATCTCACTTTGCAAGTGGCCATGAAGGGATTGACAACCCCTTTATTGCGTTGGTTGCGAGGTTCTTGTTTGTTTGTGTAGGTGCGTGGGACTTTTGAGGAGCCTCCTACTGGATTGATACCTTGGTTCTCAAAAACTGAGGGAAATACTTATGTTACTATTGCTGCATCACCCTTTCCTCTTCAAGGAAAACCAATGCAAGCTCAAGACGTAGCAAGAAGGACTTCTGGCGCCGTTGTCGGAGAGGTCTTCGCTCAAGTCAAGACATACCAAGTACCCATCACAAAACTCATCTCCCTCGCATTACATTATTTGCCATTTGCCTCTCGTTTTCCTCCCCCCCACTTCACCCTTGCCGCTTTATTCGCCCTCTCTTTCCCAATCTCCTCTCTCTTTCGCTTTCTTTTTTGTTTGCTTGTGTGTTGGATTGCTTGCCACGATGGTGCAAGATAATACCAAATTGTGTGACTTTTCCAATACCAATAATAATGATTTCCTTAGTACTCCAATTGCTCCTCTTAATGATGTTGAGTCTTGTGAAATCAATGCTGCTTTGCTGAATCTTGTTATGAAAGATCAATTCTCCGGCCTTCCTAGTGAAGATGCCGCTACTCATCTAAACAACTTTGTTGATTTGTGTGAGATGCAAAAGAAGAAAGATACGAATAATGATATTGTTAAATTGAAGTTATTTCCGTTTTCACTTAGAGATCATGCTAAAATTTGGTTTTCATCTTTTCCTAAGAATAGTGTTGATTCATGGAATAAGTGCAAAGATGCTTTTATCTCTAAGTATTTTCCTCCCACTAAGATCATCTCTCTTAGAAACGATATTATGAATTTTAAACAACTTGATCATGAGCATGTTGCCCAATATTGGGAAAGAATGAAATTAATGATTCACAATTGCCCTACTCATGGTTTGAATTTATGGATGATCATACAGAACTTTTATGCCGGATTGCATTTTGCTTCTAGAAATATTTTAGATTCGGCCGTGGGAGGCACTTTTATGGAAATCACCTTAGGAGAAGCTACTAAACTCCTTGATAACATTATGGGTAATTATTCTCAATGGCACACTGAAAGATCTACTAGTAAAAAAGCGCATGCTATAGAAGAAATTAATGTTTTGAGTGGAAAGATGGATGAACTTATGAAATTGTTTGCTACTAAGAGTGCTCCTATTGATCCCAATGATATGCCTTTGTCTACCTTGATTGAGAATAATAATGAATCTTTGGATGTGAATTTTGTTGGTAGGAATAATTTTGGTAACAATGCTTATAGAGGAAACTTTAATCCTAGACCGTTCCCTAGTAATTCCTCTAATAATTATGAAAATTCCTACAACAACTCTTATGGAAATTTTAATAAGATGCCCTCTGATTTTGAGAATAGTGTTAAAGAATTTATGATCTCTCAAAAGAATTTTAATGCTTTGCTTGAAGAAAAATTGCTTAAAGTTGATGATTTGGCTAGGAACGTTGATAGGCTTTTACTTGATTTTGATTCTTTGAAACTTAGATCTAATCCAACTAAGCATGATATCAATGAGTCACTCAAAGCCATGAGAATTTCCATTGATGAGTGCAAAGAAATAACCGCTAGGTTACGTGCTAAGAAAGATTCCTTTATAAAAGCATGTTCTTCTAGTTTCCATGAAAATAATGATGAATATTGTCGGTGTCAAAACCGGCGGATCTCGGGTAGGGGGTCCCGAACTGTGCGTCTAGGCGGATGGTAACAGGAGACAAGGGACACGATGTTTTTACCTAGGTTCGGGCCCTCTCGATGGAGGTAAAACCCTACTCCTGCTTGATTAATATTGATGATATGGGTAGTACAAGAGTAGATCTACCACGAGATCAGAGAGGCTAAACCCTAGAAGCTAGCCTATGGTATGATTGTTGTTCGTCCTACGGACTAAAACCCTCTGGTTTATATAGGCACCAAAGAGGGTTAGGGTTACACAGAGTCGGTTACAATGGTAGGAGATCTACACATCCGTATCGCCAAGCTTGCCTTCCACGCCAAGGAAAATCCCATCCGGACACGGGACGAAGTCTTCAATATTGTATCTTCATAGTCTAGGAGTTCGGCCAAAGGTCATAATCCGGCCATCCGGACACCCCCTAATCCAGGACTCCCTCAGTAGCCCCTGAACCAGGCTTCAATGACGACGAGTCTGGCGCGCATATTGTCTTCGGCATTGCAAGGCGGGTTCCTCCTCCGAATACTTCATAGAAGATTTTGATCACAAGGATAGTGTCCGGCTCTGCAAAATAAGTTCCACATACCACCGTAGAGAGAATAATATTTACACAAATTCAATCTGCTGGTGTATTTCGTGGCGTGATGTCACACCACGGCCAAGCCTTTATTCGAATCATTTTTACTGTCCCACCTCAGCACGTTTAGTGAGGCGGTTTCCTTGGCACGTCTTGTCAAAGCAGAGATCGTGCCCCCCTTATTCCGGGATTCTCATCAATACGGGCGTGGGTAACCCAACCACGCCATTGATTACGGCGCTTGGGAGATAAGCGAGTTTTACCAGGCTGGTGGGGACGCATAACTTCGTCCGTCCATATAAGGGGATAAGTATCCACCTTTTTACCTACGCCTTCTTCCTCCTTTGCTCATCCATTTCCGTGCACTCGAGCTCCAGTGCCCAAGTCCACACATCCCACCTCAACCTTCTCCAGCCATGTCCGGAGCGAGAGGCAAGTGGATGGCCTCCTCCATCACGGAGGGGCACATCAAAAAGCTGCGGAAGGCCGGATACTTGTCCAACGACATCGCGCATCGGCTCCCCGACAAGGGGCAGCTCATCCCCACCCCAGGCCCCATGAGAGGGTAGTGTTCCTCACCCACTTCCTCCGCGGATTAGGTTTTCCACTTCACCCATTTGTCTGGGGGCTCATGTTCTACTACGGCCTGGATTTCCATGATCTGGCCCCGAATTTCATCCTCAACATGTCAGCGTTCATCGTCGTGTGAGAGGCCTTCCTCTGCATCCAGCCCCACTTCGGCTTATGGCTGAAGACCTTCAGTGTCAAGCCGAAGGTAGTGGGCGGCTGCCAAGCGGAGTGCGGAGGTGCCATGGTGGGCAAGATGGCCAACGTCCTATGGCTCGAGGGCTCCTTCGTGGAGACCATAAAGGGGTGGCAATCGGGGTGGTTCTACATCATCGAGCCGCGTGACCCTAAATGGGCAGCGGCCCTCGAATTCCGATATGGCTTCCCTACACGGCTCACCTCCTGGAAAGAGATGGGCTTGACGTGGGGTAATTCGGAAGAGTTGACCGAACTTCAAACCTGCGTCCAAAATCTGGTGAACAAGAAGCTCAAGCTTGTCAACGTAGTCCAGGTCATGCTCATCCGCCGGATCCTCCCATGCCAACAACGGGCCTTCAACGTGTGGGAGTTTGATCCAACACAGCACCAAACCTTGAGCAGGCTCTTCGACACTACGTACGAAGATGCCTGGAAGGTGCTGTTCAAGGGCGCCGAGGCTCCCGCATCTGCTACCGAAGATCGCGATTCAGCTCGCAGCGTCAAGCCAGCGAGGTAAGCTATTTTACCCTTTACAGGACATTTTTTCATAGTTTGACTCTATGCGGGATCTAAACTCCCTTGCCTTTGACAGGATTGGCATAAGATGTCCGGGCAGGTTGACTGTCCGGCTCCCTTGCCATAAGACCCAGCGGACGGCCGATTGATGGGTCTGCTGGTTCCGACACCTCACGTGGTGCCGGAGAAGAAGGCCACGGGAACTCAAAGGAGTTCCCAGCGCCAGGTGTTGTCGGACTCATCGTCCGATGACTCCGAGGCGGACTCCTCCCGCGAAGACGAGGAGGAAAAAGAGGCCTCTCCCCCAGCAGGGGGAGAGAAGAAAAGGAAGGCTGCCCAAACTAAGGATGCCGGAGGGTCCAAGAAGGGAAGGACCCTCCCTCTGGACTACTCCACCAACGCCGACGACGGTGAGGAGGAGTGGCCACCGGGGGCTAAGCCCCTGGTGAAATCGTAAGTGTTCGGATACCAGAATAACTCATGGCGTTTCATTTGTCGCACAGATTCTCCTAACGCCGAATATAACCCTGCAGCCCGCCCAAGGACGGGCTCGATGCTTCAATGAGCGGCTCCCTGGGTTCGTCGGACGTGAATAACACCTCACTTCCGGCTGCCTCCTCTCCTCGCGCTGCGGACGACGCTGAGGTGGGGTCCCAAAAGGATCCCAGCCAGGAGGAGGTGGTCCAGGAGGCACCGCAAGGCGACCTTCTGGACTCCAGGCGCAAGGGGGATAAAACCCCAAAGGGCTCTAAGTCCGGCCTTGGGCCGGACTCCGCACCGGAACCTTCAGTGGTTCCGGAGTCCGACAAGCGGCCCCTTCGTAAGAAGGGCAAGACTGCGACACCGGTGACCTCCGTCCAACTGGAGGCACCGGATAATTTGCTGGAGGCGCTTAACGGCGCCTCCATCAACGAGGAGCACCGCACTATTATGAGTGTGGTGATCCAGAAAGTTCAGTCTACCAACAGCGGGCTGACTGAAGCCTGTGCCAGCCTTCTAACAGGCTTTGAGGTAAGTATTTAATATATGTAAAAATGTTACCACATAGACAATAGCCCCTGATGCTCAGTTTGGTGTTCGGAAAGAAAAGTCAAACTGAGGATCTAAAAGATGTACGCAGGAGTCTAATATAGGTATGTCAATATGGGAATGCAGGCTGCGCTGCTGACCTATGCCGCACTGATTGCGGAGGTCAATGCATTGAAGCAGAGCCTCGAGCGGTCCGAGAACGAGCTCGGCCTTGCCAAAAAGCAGCTCGAGGACAGGGAAGGTAAGTAATACCTTATGGAAGTATATAAAAGATGTGGTTGCCAAAAATGATAGGAATAACGTGAGTATTACAGGGGCCATGAACGAGGTGGCGACCCTGAAGGAAGCGGTGTCCAAGGCCGAAAGCAATGCAGCCGCGGAGCGCACCGAGCGAGAGAAGCAGGAGGCGCGGGTGGCAGAGGTGCGGCCAGAGCTCCAGGCTCTCATGGAAAAACACGAGAGTTTGGAGCGTGACTCAAAGACTCCAGAGTTCGAGCTCGCCTCGGTCCTTGAGAGCGCCAAAGCCGCTAAGGCCGAAGCCCAAAAAGCCCTCCAGGAAATTGAGGCATTGAAGAAGATAGCGGCGGGTAAGGCATTCTTTATGCAAAGCAAGCATGTGAAAGTGAATTATCTGTTACTTACCCGAATCCGGAGCTTGCCAGGAGCGTTCGCAGATCTGCCCTACAGTGTGTCCGATGCTGCCGCATTCTACCGAGCCGAGGAGGGGAGTTCGACAGAGAAGGTGTTCTGGTCTCAGTATGCTAAGGCCGGTCACCCGATGTCCTTGAGCGACCAGCTGAAGCAGTTGGTCGAGCTCCATAAGGTGGCCGAACAGGCCACGAAGGGCCTCATAGTTCGGCTGTGGCCTAAGGAAGCCATGTCTGGGAGCTACTTCGGGCTAGTGAGGCGGCTGGTGGATGTCTGTCCATGGATTGAAGTCGTCAAGTGCAACGTCTGCATCGAAGGTGCCCGTAGGGCCCTTGCCCGTGCTAAAGTGCACTGGGGCAAGATGGACGCTCAGAAGCTTGTGACGAACAGACCACCGCCGGGCAAGGAGTATCGCAAGCCCGAGATGTATTATGAGGGCGTCCTGAAGGGTGCCCGCCTTATAGCGGGTGAATTCTCCAAAGATGTAATTTTTGAGTAAACTCGCATTTGTTATCCTGTCCGCTGAAAACTTGTTCATATGCGCTAGGCAACGCTTGTGAATTTAAAATATTACCTTTTGTGCAGCCGTTTATTAAATTTGAGAGATGGCGAGTCGTCGGCTTCTGCCCCCATGCCACGAGTGCTGGGGTGTTCGGGATAAACTTGAGCGCTCTTTTTCCCATTCTTGGGTCCTTCGAGGGAGGCGCTCAACGCAACGAACGAGGCAATCGGACTGTAATGCTTGAACACTCTCACTTAGCCATAGAATTCTATAATTTTAAATTTCGGCGAAGCCCCTGGTATTCGGAAGACTGAGTTCGAGGCGCTATCCACGCCTGGGCCGGACAAAGCCGACTCCTCGCTCTAAGCGGCATAAGTCTTTAGGAACTCGAAAACCTCTCAAACAGCGACCGACTCTCGCCCTATCATGACGGTCAGTTTTAGCTTTCTCCACTGAGGTGCTTAACCCAGCTCAACCGGGGCACAATCGCAGTGGTTCTCCCAGCGCTACCTTAGCCGATATAACGGAACGTAAGGTACGAAAACATGGGAGCCGGCCAAACCCAACTATTGACCCAAGACATGATTCGGAGCCGATGCATATAATGCTATAAGTTCGGGGTGCCGAACTTGTGAAAGTGTTCAGACTTATCACACCATATTTTGGGGTACTTAAGCCCCTGGTGTATTTGGCCGCACCAAAGTGTACGGGTGCAACATATCATAAGTGAACATATATAAATAAAAAAAGGAATGCAATAATAGGCAGAAGCTATGTATTGTTTATTTAAAAAGGCTGCGGTAAAAGCAGAATGATACAAATAGTGCGATAAGCAATGGACGGGACTATTTTACATGTCCCCCTCCAGGGGCGAGCTGCGGGATGATATGTGAAACAAGTATACTGCTCGTTATAGAGACCACCTGGACACTCGACGTAGCTTTCTGCTTCCCTGGCTGTTGCATCGTGTGTTCGGCGATTCTACTGCCGGACAGGGCTTCTTGAGAAAGGAGTCCTGAAAGTAAGAGAAAAAAGAATGACACAATCGGCAGGCCCTGGTGCGGTTGAGCCGCATTCTGGGCATGCCGTGGTCGTGCCCCTCCCCCTATGCCCATGGTATTTCCAGAGCGTAATTATGTACGCGTAGTATTGGTTTCGCAATTTCGCGAGGGCTGGGGTTGGGGCCGCATTGCTACGCATGCTCGGGACATGCCAGGCGGTCTTGTTGTAGGTTACTCCAGGCGCGCTTGACGGTGTCCGGACGTTTAATAGCCGGACTCGAGGATTGCCTTGAGATGCTTCTTTGTACTTCCGCCGCGAGGGCTGCCGTATGCTCCTCCGTTCGGAGAGAGCGTTCGGTGTTTCCGTTGACCATAATGACTCCTCGAGGGCCTGGCATCTTGAGCTTGAGGTATGCATAGTGCGGCACCACATTGAACTTTGCAAATGCGGTTCGTCCGAGCAGTGCGTGATAGCCATTGCGGAACGAGACTATGTCGAAGGTTAACTCCTTGCTTCGGAAGTTATCCGGGGATCCGAAGACCACTTCAAGTGTAACTGAGCCTGTACAGTTGGCCTCTACACCTGGTATGATACCTTTAAAGGTCGTCTTTGTGGGTTTAATCCTTGAGGGGTCTATGCTCATTTTGTGCACTGTATCCTGATAAAGCAGGTTCAGGCTGCTGCCGCCGTCCATCAGGACTCTAGTGAGGTGAAATCTGTCAATGATTGGGTCTAGAACCAATGCGGTGAATCCGCCATGGCGGATGCTAGTGGGGTGGTCCCTTCGATCAAAAGTGATCGGGCAAGAGGACCACGGATTGAACTTTGGGGCGACTGGCTCCATCGCATATACGTCCCTTAGTGCACGCTTCCGCTCCCTTTTGGGTATGTGGGTTGCGTATATCATGTTCACCGTCCGCACTTGTAGGGGGAAGCCCTTTTGTCCTCTATTGTTCGGCGGCCGGGGCTCCTCCTCCTCGTCGCTATGCAGCCCCTTGTCATTGTTTTCGGCATTTAACTTGCCTGCCTGCTTGAACACCCAACAATCCCTGTTGGTGTGGTTGGCTGGTTTTTTGGGGGTGCCGTGTATCTGGCATGAGCAATCGAGTATTCGGTCCAAATTGGACGGGCACGGAGTATTTCTTTTGAATGCCTTTTTCTGCTGACCGGGTTTAGAGCCTCTGAATCCGGCATTGATTGCCGTATCCTCAGCATTATTGTCCTTAATGCGGCTCTTGTGCTTGTTGCAACGCGACCTGTTGTTGTTGTCCTTGGTATCTGAATTACCAGGGCTCTTGGTCATGTTGTTACTACGAGCTAGCCAGCTGTCCTCTCCCATGCAAAAGCGGGTCATGAGTGTTGTGAGGGCTGCCATGGATTTTGGCTTTTCCTGTCCTAGGTGTCGGGCAAGCCACTCATCGCGGATGTTATGTTTGAAGGCTGCAAGGTCCTCTACATCCGGACAGTTGACGATTTGATTTTTCTTGGTTAGGAACCATGTCCAGAATTGTCTGGCCGATTCCTCTGGCTGCTGAATTATGTGGCTTAGGTCATCGGCGTCTGGTGGTCGCACATAGGTGCCCTGGAAGTTGTCGAGGAATGCGGCTTCCAAGTCTTCCCAACAACCAATTGACTCCGCTGGCAAGCTATTAAGCCAATGCCGAGATGGTCCTTTAAGCTTGAGTGGGAGGTATTTGATGGCGTGTAGATCATCACCACGGTCCATGTGGATATGAAGGAGGTAGTCCTCGATCCATACCGCAGGATCTGTTGTGCCATCGTATGATTCGATGTTTATGGGTTTGAAACCCTCGGGGATTTGATGATCCATTACTTCATCTGTGAAGCATAGTGGGTGTGCGGCGCCCCTGTACTGGGCTATATCACGACATAGCTCAAATGAGCTTTGTCTGCTGTGTTCAGCTCAGCCGGATTTGCTGTATCCGGCATGACGGTTATCGTCACGTGTAGTGAGGCGCCCACGCGATCCGTAGAACGATCTTGTTTTCCTTGCCTTGTCCTCCAATATATCTCGCAGGTCTGGCGCATTTCCCCGTGCCTTGGTACTTTTTGAGCGACGCCGGGGTGCGGCTTGAGTGGAGGGCCGAGAGGCCTCTCTGTCGCGGCCACGAGGTGGCCGGTCGGCCGCATCATGCGCTGGTGATGTAGGTTTGGGTGCTTCCTCCTCTAATCGGGGTAGCAGCCTGCGTTTTGGGTAGCTCTTAGAGGGGCGTTCGAGTTCATACTCTTCGGCCGCAAGGACTTTAGTCCATCTGTCAGCTAGCAAGTCTTGGTCAGCTCTAAGCTGTTGCTGCTTTTTCTTGAGGCTGCTTGTCGTGGCCATAAGCCTGCGTTTGAAACGCTCCTGTTGGACGGGATCCTCAGGCATGACAAATTCGTCGTCGTTGAGGCTTGCCTCGTCTTCGGAGGGAGGCATGTAATTATCGTCCTCTACCTCTCTGTATGCCGCTCTCTCATGAGGGTTGGCTTCTCCATCCTCCTGCGCTGAATCTTGCTGGGGGGGTTGTCTTCGGCACTTTCCGGGGTGTTATTGTCTCCCATGCCGGAATCACCATTTTTGCTATGGCGGGATTTAGAGCGGCGCCGCTGACGCCGGTGCTTAGGCTATTTCTTGGAGGGGTCATCCTCCGTTGTTCCATTACCATTCCCATCTTTTGGGATGTCCACCATGTATATGTCATATGATGAGGTGGCCTTCCAGTGCCCTGTAGGCACTGGTTCTTGGTCGTCTCCTGTATCGTCGTCCATACCGTCGATGTCTTCGGAGTCGAAGTTGAGTATGTTGGTTAAATCATCGATAGTGGCTACGAAGTGGGTGGTGGGTGGGCTTTGAATTTCTTTGTTGTCCGCATCCCAACCTTCCTGACCATAATTCGGCCAGGGCTCTCCTGATAAAGAGAGAGACTTTAGCGAATTCAGGATGTCGCCAAAGGGCGGGTGCTGAAAGATGTTCGCGGCAGTGAAGTCCATGATCGGCGCCCAATCGGATTTGATTGGCAGGGGCGCGGAAGATTCGGAGTCCGGAGAGGAGTCCGGCACCTTGGAGTCACGAGCTTCGCAAAGGACAGGGTTGGTGTTCGGCTCGATCGCCGTAGAGATAGCAGCCCCCGAGGTGGTGTCTAGCCACCCGTCCTCGATCGGCGCAGTTGGCTCCGAGCTAAGGGTCAGAGCGGACACTAGTGCGGCCTCCAGGGCACTGTCCGGCGGCAGAGCTAGATCATGCCCATCGTGACAGTGCAGCGCGCTTGGCTGTGGCTCGAACCCGTCGAAGATCAAGTCTCCGCGGTCGTCAGCCATGTAGTTTAAACTTCCAAATCGGACCTGATGGCCAGGGGCGTAGCTTTCAATCTGCTCCAGATGGCCAAGCGAATTGGCCCGCAGTGCAAAGCCGCCGAATACGAAGATCTGTCCGGGGAGAAAAGTCTCACCCTGGACCGCGTTGTTGTTGATGATCGGAGGAGCCATCGGGCCTAAAGATGATGACACAGAGGAACTCTCAATGAAAGCACCAATGTCGGTGTCAAAACCGGCGGATCTCGGGTAGGGGGTCCCGAACTGTGCGTCTAGGCGGATGGTAACAGGAGACAAGGGACACGATGTTTTTACCCAGGTTCGGGCCCTCTCGATGGAGGTAAAACCCTACTCCTGCTTGATTAATATTGATGATATGGGTAGTACAAGAGTAGATCTACCGCGAGATCAGATAGGCTAAACCCTAGAAGCTAGCCTATGGTATGATTGTTGTTCGTCCTACGGACTAAAACCCTCCGGTTTATATAGGCACCAAAGAGGGTTAGGGTTACACAGAGTCGGTTACAATGGTAGGAGATCTACATATCCGTATCGCCAAGCTTGCCTTCCACGCCAAGGAAAGTCCCATCCGGACACGGGACAAAGTCTTCAATCTTGTATCTTCATAGTCCAGGAGTCCGGCCAAAGGTCATAGTCCGGCCATCCGGACACCCCCTAATCCAGGACTCCCTCAAAGATCAAAAAGTTATTGATGTGTCCCCTATTAAATCCTTGTTTTGCAATATGAATCTTGATAATGATGGGACTGGAGATGAGTCAACTTTAGTTGAAAGGCGTCCCAATGATTCGGAGTTTTTAGATATTGATGCTAAATTTGGTAAAACTGGGATTGGAGAGGTCAAGACTCTAAATAGCATTGATCCCACTATCTTGGATTTCAAGGAATTTAATTATGATAATTGGTCTTTAATAGATTGTATTTCCTTGTTGCAATCCGTGTTGAATTCTCCTCATGCTTATAGTCAAAATAAAGCTTTTACCAAACATATTGTTGATGCCTTGATGCAATCTTATGAAGAAAAACTTAATTTGGAAGTTTCTATACCTAGAAAACTTTATGATGAGTGGGAACCTACTATAAAGATTAAAATTAAAGATCATGAGTACTATGCTTTATGTGACTTGGGTGCTAGTGTTTCCATGATTCCGAAAACTTTATGTGATGTTCTAGGTTTCCATGATTTTGATGATTGCTCTTTAAATTTGCACCTTGCGGATTCCACCATTAAGAAGCCTATGGGAAGGATCAATGATGTTCTTATTGTTGCAAATAGGAATTATGTGCCCGTAGATTTTATCGTTCTTGATATAGATTGCAATCTTTCATGTCCTATTATTCTTGGTAGACCTTTCCTTAGAACGATTGGTGCAATTATTGATAGGGAATATTAGATTCCAATTTCCATTAAGGAAAGGCATGGAACACTTCCCTAGAAAGAAAGTTAAATTACCTTATGAATCTATCATGCGAGCTACTTATGAATTGAATGCCAAAGATGGCACTACCTAGATCTATCCTCGCTTTTATGCCTAGCTTGGGGCGTTAAACAATAGTGCTTGTTGGGAGGCAACCAATTTTATTTTTTTTCTTGCTTTTTGCTTCTGTTTAGTAATGAATATTTCATCTAGCTTCTGTTTAGATGTGTTTTCATGTTTTAATTAGTGTTTGTGCCAAGTAGAACCTATAGGATAACCTACGGTGATAGTTAATTTGATTCTGCTGAAAAATAGAAACTTTTGCACGCACAAAAATAATTTTAGTAATTCACAGAAATGTGCTTTTGCGTTGATTATTTTTGCTGTAGATCAATAGACACATTTCCCTAGACTTCCTATTTTGGTAGGAGTTTTAGAGTTCCATAAGTAATCTAAAGTTAGAGATTGCTACAGACTGTTCAGTTTTTGACAGATTCTCTTTTTCGCGTGTTGTTTGCTTATTTTGATGCATCTATGGCTAGTATCAAGGGGTATAAACCATAGAGAAGTTGAAATACAGTAGGTTTAACACCAATATAAATCAATAATTAGTTCATTACAATACCTTATGTGGTGGTTTTTCTTTCTTGCACTAACCGAGCTTATGAGATTTCCTGTTGAGATTTGTGTTGTGAAGTTTTCAAGTTTTGGGTAAAAATTTGATGGACTATGCAATAAGGAGTGGCAAGATCCTAAGCTTGGGGATGCCCATGGCACCCCGAGATATTCAAGGATAACCAAAAGCCTAAGCTTGGGGATGCCCCGGAAGGCATCCCCTCTTTCGTCTTCGTCTATCGGTAACTTTACTTGGAGCTATATTTTTATTCGCCACATGATACGTGTTTTGCTTGGAGCGTCTTGTATGATATTAGTCTTTGCTTTTTAGTTTACCACAATCATCCTTGCTGTACATACCTTTTGGGAGAAACCCACATGATTTGGAATTTATTAGAATACTCTATGTGCTTCACTTATATCTTTTGAGCTAGATAATTTTGCTCTAGTGCTTCACTTATATCTTTTAGAGCACGGCGGTGGCTTAATTTTGTAGAAATTGTTGATCTCTCATGCTTCACTTATATTATTTTGAGAGTCTCTTAGAACAGCATGGTATTTGCTATGGTTATAAAATTGGTCCTAGAATGATGGGCATCCAAGTTGGGTATAATAAAAACTATCATAGAAAGTGAATTGGATGCTATGATCAATTTGATACTTGATAATTGTTTTGAGATAGAGAGGTGGTGATATTAGAGTCATGCTAGTTGGGTAATTGTGAATTTAAAGAATACTTGTGTTGAAGATCATGATTCCCGTAGCATGAACGTATGGTGAACCGCTTTGTGATGAAGTTGGAACATAATTTTATTTATTTATTGTCTTCCTTATGAGTGACGGTCGGGAACGAGCGATGGTATTTTCCTACCAATCTATCCCCCTAGGAGCATGCGCGTAGTAATTTGTTTTCAATGGCTTATAGATTTTTACAATAAGTATATGAGTTCTTTATGAATAATGTTGAGTCCATGGATTATACGCACTCTCACCCTTCCACCATTGCTAGCCTCTCTTGTGCCGCGCAACTTTCGCCAGTACCATACACCCACCATATACCTTCCTCAAAACATCCACAATACCTACCTATTATGGCATTTCCATAGTCATTCCGAGATATATTGCCATGCAACTTTCCACCATTCCGTTTATTATGACATGCATCATCATTGTCATATTGCTCTTGCATGATCATGTAGTTGACATCGTATCTGTGGCTATCGGTGTACAAAAGTAGGGCTCTCCTTTTGACCCCTTTACTTGTGCATAGGCAGTCAGAGCCTCCCGCCACGGCCACGCATAAACATGGCAGGAAAGGGAAGCCGGAGGAGATGCAAATGCCACAAGGCAAACAGAGCAACGACAAGGACCAAGGCCACAAAGATCAGATAGGCGTAGCAGGTTCCCCCGGCAAGGACCCTTGCCAGGGCAGCCTCAGCAGCCCCGGCAAGACCCTTGCCGGGGCAGCTCGCCCACGCCAGCCGAAGTGAGCCACCCTTGAGCCCACCAACGCTAGACAAATGCGTTGGACAGGGCTCGGGAGGCACCTCTGTGGTGGTATGCAGATCTTTGTGAAGACATAGAATGCTCAAGATCAAATGAGGATAGCAACTATCCTCACCCAAGAAACCCACGAGACCCCCAGCAAGATCCTTGCCGGGGAAGTTAGCGCGCCACGGCAAGGCCCTTGCCGGGCCACCCGGCAAGACCCTTGCTGGGCCACCCGGCAAGACCCTCGCCAAGTGCACCGGCAGGGCCACTGCAAGGCCCGCACCAGCCAAGTCTTCGCCACCGTTCGCATGCAGCTGCCAACCCAGCCAGCTGGGCACGTGCCTGCATGGCAACATGCAACCCTTCATGGAGGCTCCACCATCGCGCCACCTCAGCTGCTTGCGTGCCTACATGGCACGGCATGCACCGCTGGCCGGGGCGCGTGTCGAAGCGAGGAGGAGTGGTGACGGACGGGACGGGCCTTGCTCCTGTCCCCAATAAAGCAAAGGGACACCTAAGCCTTGCATTAAATGTGTCTTGTCCTGTAATACCAGCGATAAGCTCGCAACGCTGTAGCACTTTCCACCTCCTGTGTGCCACTGTGGCAGCCCCTTTCGTCTATAAAAGGAGGCCCATGGCACACTGAGAAAGGATTTGGCTCTCTCGAACCTCGCACCACCTAGAGCTAGTTCAAGAGCTCAAGAACACTGAATACATCCACCAAAGCAGGATCATAGGGTTTTACGCATCTTTGCGGCCCGAACCTGGGTAAATCCCTCTGTGTTGTCTGCTAGTCCTGCTCTTCTCGCGATCCCCGCGCCCCGCAACCGTAGAAGGGGTTCCAGTGATCCCATAGGTGTCGTTTCCCACCGACATATTTGGCGCGCCAGGTAGGGGGTGCACAATCGCGAGGATCTGGCCTAGCAGTTGATCCAGCTGTTCTTCATCGCCATGGCTCCAAAGAAGAAGACGACCATGACGATCGGTTCATCCGGGACCGGGTTGGTACCAGCGCGGACCGGCAGCGGTCCAGTCACGGAGAGAAACCGTGGCACGGCCCGCGAACATCTGCACCACCCCGCTGGTCCTGGCCTGGCAAGTGGCGTCGTTCGCACGCTAGGCGACGAGCCGCCAGTCGCGGGCTCCGGAGGTGGAGTCGGCCCTCCCGCAGGCGGCACGGGGCCCTCCAGGGGTGCCGCCGTCCCGCCAGGCGGCGGCACGGTGACCTCCAAGATGCCAACACCGGCGCCCACGGCACGCCCCTCTCAGGTTGTGCGTGATGAGTAGCGTCACCCTACTGGTGACCCTGCATGCCGCCCTGGGAAGAGTCCCGTGCGTCCATCACAAGAAGAAGAGGGCCATCATGTGCGCCGAGGTGCTGGCGGAGGTGGCGAACGGCTGTGGAGCCGTGACGCAGCTCCTTCTAACATGGTTAGGAGTCGAGGCGCATCGCGGTCCACCCAGCTTTCGCCGCCACCCACGCCGGTGGAAGCCCTAGGGCGCGCAGCTGCTCCTCGATTTTCCTCCCGCCACGGAGAAGCTTGACGAATGGAGGGCCACCGTCTGGAGCCTCGTCGGCATCGCCAACAACGATGAGTTGCGGCCGACGGGACCCGTAGGCCATCGCTCCATCGGGCCACCGCATGCCAGCGGAGACCGTGCCGGAGGAGATGCAGCCACGGTGCACTCCCCTCCTCCGTCCCGACCGCCCCGGGCGTCGGTTCATCGTGACAATGCTTATGATGATATCTCCATTGCGTCGTCATACCCGCGAACCAACCGCGATCGGCGCCAAGTCCTTCGGGAGCAGTCTCATGAGGACGCTCGAACTACGATCAAGCGCCGACATGACGCGCGCCACCAGTCGGACAGGCGGGCAGGGCCCGCTACGGACCAGCCAGCGTCGGGAGGCTACGGTGGCCTACCTTACGAGGTGGGTTGTCCGGCTTTCACCCGAGAGCTGCGGCAGTTCCAGTGGCCCTCCCACCGCACGTTCAAACCCGACGTTGGTGAGAAGTACAATGGCAAGACTCACCCGTCGGAGTTCCTCAGCATCTACACCATCGCGATGCAAGCTGCTGGGGCCTACGATGATAAGGTGCTTGCCAACTACTTCCCTTGGCACTCAAGCCTAATGTTATGTCATGGTTAATGCACTTGCTGATGGATTCCATCTCTTCTTGGGCGGATCTGTGCCATGAGTTTGTTGGCGCCTTTACTGGAGCTCACCAAGCTCATGGCCAGGCGAGTGATTTACACATCATCCCCCAGAAGGAAGGAGAAAACCTGCGCAAGTACATCCAGAGGTTCAGTCGAGTGCAGTACAACATCCCCGACGTTCATCCTGCCGCCGTGATCAGTGCGTTCCATCAGAACATGCGCAATCGCAAGATGCGAGAAGAGCTGGCGATGAACAAGGTTAAGGATGTGGCCGAGCTCTATGTTTTGGCCGATCGATGCGCTCGTGCTGAGGAGGGAAGGAAGTACCCCGGAGAAGACGCCGGCGCGGAAACCGACTCCACAGATGACACCGCCACCCCTGCAAAGAAGGGCTGGCGCCATAACAGGAAGCGTAGGAGCAAGGCCGTGCTTGCCGTCGAGGGATCCGACAATACCGGTGCCACCAAGAAACCCAAGGCAAGTGACCCCGGCAAGGAGGTTGCCGAGTGTGCCGCTTGTCGGGCCTTGGCGGCTGCCGATAAGCCAGGAGGCTTCGACAAGCAGTATTGCAAGATCCACTGCACCAAGGGCCATGATCTCCAAAACTGCCGGCAGGTAGAGCTGCTTGTCGAGAAGCAGAAAGCCGAGTATGAGCGACGGGACAAGGAGGAAGGCCCAGATGGTGCCGAGGGATCCAGCAAGAAACATGGCGGCCAAGGAGGCCATCGTGGTAAGGATAATCAGCAAGAGAGGCCGGGCCGCGACAAGAAGCGGGAAGACAATGATCATGACGAGGATGACGAGTCCGGTGATCACGAGTTTCAGAAAGCCACCGAGGCCATGTGCGTCGATGGTGGTGCCTCGCTGCATACATCCCACCGCTAACTCAAGCAGTGGGCACGTGAGATCACAGCGGTGGAGCCATCGTTTGACGCACAGAAGCCGCTGAAATGGTCCAGCACGCCCATCATCTTCAACACCAAGGACCACCTTGACCGCACCACTGCGGTCGGGTGCCTGCCGTTCTTGGTTTCACCAACAATCTGCAACCTCAAGGTGACAAATATGTTGGTTGACGGCGGGGCCGGCCTGAACTTGATCTCGCCTATTGTGATCAAAAGGCTACAGATCCCTGATGGAGACCTCGAGGAGACGGGTACGTTCCAAGGGGTTAACCCGGGGAGGAGCCAGCCAAAGGGAAAAGTCACGCTGCCCGTGACATTCGGAGGCGAGCTGAACCACAGGACGGAGAGGATCGTTTTCGATGTAGTCGAGATCCCCTTGCCTTACAACGGGATCCTCGGCCGCCCGGCGCTAGCCAAGTTCATGGCGGCTTCACACTACGCCTACAACATGCTAAAGATGCCCGGGCCGATGAACATCATCACCATCCCCTCCGACAAGAAAGATGCGCTAATCTGCACCGACCAACTCTACCGGGAAGCAGTCGCAGCAGCTGCTGCTAAGGCACCTGCTCCTGCCGACAAAGTCCCGGGCGAGAAGAAGACCGGCGAGACCCCTCGCACCCACTCCGGCAAGCGCACCTCTTCAGGGTGTTGTGCTTCCGTCGAGAACGTGCCAGAAAGCTCCGCCGGCAAGAGCAAGAGGTCCAGAGCTACACCACCAGAGACCAAGAAGGTGCCTGTCAAGGAGGACGGCACGGGGGGAGCGTTCACCATAAGCTCCACCCTTGACGGAAAATAGGAAAGCGAGCTCGTCACCTTCCTGCGGGCGAATGTCGATGTGTTTGCATGGCAAGCTTCCGACATCCTCGGCGTTTCCAGAGAGGTGATTGAGCACCACCTTGCTGTATGTCCTCATGCGCGGCCCGTCAAGCAGAAGGTCGGGAAGCAAGCTCTGGAGAGGCAGTAGTTCATCATGGAGGAAATCAGAAAGCTAGAGGCGGCAGGCTTGGTGAGAGGAGTACTCCATCCAACGTGGTTGGCCAATCCGGTAGTGGTGCGCAAGGCAAAGGGGAAATGGAGGCTGTGTATTGACTACACAAACATCAATAAGGCTTGTCCAAAGGATCCTTTCCCATTACCGCACATTGACCAGATTGTTGACTCCATGGCTGGGTGTGACCTCCTATCGTTCCTTGACGCCTACTCAGGATACCACCAGATCTTCATGACAAAGGAAGATGAGGAAAAGACGGCATTCATCACCCCATGTGGTACGTATTGTTTTTTACGGATGCCTTTCGAGTTGAAGAGTGCTGGCTCGACCTTTGCAAGAGCATTCCAAATTGGTTTTGAACCCCAGCTACATAGAAATATGGAAGCTTATATGGATGACATAGTGGTCAAAACCAAGGACAAAGCGACCCTTGTGCAAGATCTAGAGGAAACATTTACAAACCTGCACAAGATCAACCTCAAACTGAACCCTGAGAAGTGTGTCTTCGGCGTCCCGTCCGGCAAGCTTCTCGGGTTCTTTGTGTCCCACCGCCAAAACCCTCTCCGGCAGGGCTCGATCCCGGCAAGATTGAGTCCCCGGCAGGGGTTGACACCGGCGTGATAGGGCCCACACGACCGGGTGAAGAGGCGCAGAAGAAGAAGATGGTGCAGCACCCAGTGTACTTCGTTAGCTCCCTCTTGCAAGGGGCTAGGTCGAGGTACTCAGGTGTGCAAAAGCTTCTCTTCGGCCTCCTTATGGCTTCGAGGAAGCTGCGCCATTACTTCCAAGCACACGAGATCACGGTGGTCACCCGCCTCCCGTTGCAACGGATACTGCACAACCCAGATGCGACGGGGAGGATCGTGGAATGGGCCCTGGAGCTATCAAGTTTCGGTTTGAAATTCGAAAGTACCTCGATGATTCAGAGCAGAGTCTTGGCGGAATTTGTCACGGAATGGACCTCGACGCCTGACAAAGAGGTATAGGAGACCACTCTCCCCGGCAAGGAAACGAGCTGCAACTGGATCATATACTTTGACGGTGCCTTCTCACTGCAAGGCGCCAGTGCTGGTGTGCTGCTTGTCGCACCCACCGGAGAGCACCTCAAATATGTTATCCAGATGCACTTTCCCCGGGAGATGTCAACCAACAACACCGCCGAGTACGAGGGTTTGCTTGCCGGTCTCAGGATCGTGGCAGACCTCGGAGTTAAGAAGCTCATCGTCAGGCAGATCAACAAAGATTATCAAAGCCCGTTGATGGAAGCTTACGTAGATGAGGTGAGGAAACTGGAGGAGCTCTTTGACGGTATACAAGCGGAACATGTCCCTCGGGCGGAGAACGACATTGCCGACTACCTGTCAAAGCGCGCTGCCCTCAAGCTACCTGTGGAACCAGGTACCTTTGTGCTTCAGTTAACCCAACCATCCGTTGAGCCGTCGACCGGGCAGAGCAAGCGGAGGAAGCTAGGCCCCGGCAAGTACTCCCCCCCCCCCCCGGAGCTCCCCGGAGCCGCCGTAGAAGATGTTGCCAATCCTGCCGCGAGGCAACCAACTCCGGCAGGACCTCAGGTCATGGCGGTGGAGACGGCCGCTCCCGCGGCAGAAGAGATGCCTTTGGTCCTTGCCGTCGAGCCACAGGCTCTGGCATGGGCACAGCACATCGTCCGATTCCTTCAAAAAGGAGGGCTTCCTGAGGAGCAGGAAGAGGTAGGAAGAGTAGCCCGCCGGTCTGCTCTGTACCAATTCGTTGATAACATATTGTATAGAAGAAGACAGAATGGGGTGAAATTTGTCGGCGTTCTGGGAACGGGGGTACCCAGACTTGCCTTCCTGCGGCCTGTGGCGTGGCTCAAGGAGTTGCCCAGTACGGCCCATCTTCGTCAACACAAGCTCAAGACCCTCGCGAGGGGCCAAGCCTCGCGGGGCAGATGACAGGAAGCTTCCTCAGGCACAGCCTCGTCAGGCTGGCTCGCGAGGAGGCGGAGATATCAAGGCGGGGTACCTCACGAGGTGCCCGTGATGCAAGCCATGACGACCAAAGCCAGGTGAGCGCCAGGCGGGCGCCGGCCTGTGCAGTGTCCTTGTTTCCCCTTCGGTGCAAAGGGGGCAAGCACAGGCCAAGGCATCGGGCAAAGGTTACCATTTCGGTGCAACAAGACCAAGACTAGCAGAACAGCAGGATGGAGGTCATCATGGAGCCCAGGAAGGCTTCATCGTCAGAGCATTTGGCAGGCGGGACCAACTTTAGTCAGGATAAGTGTACTAGATGTTCCCCTTCAAAATGGCCAATTGTTGGCACCCTTCCCGCTCATTATTTGGGAAGAGGCCCAGGGCCTGCCCCTATAAATAGGACTAGCCACCACAGAGTAGAGACAACTAGATCCAGGGAGAGAGAGGCGACTGAACTCACCCAAGCAGTTCATCGCACCAGCTCAAGAACAGCTCCTCACGAGGCTGTTCCCCTTTGTATTGTTCATCATCAGCCCCTGAGGAATCCACCACACCACAAACTAAAGTAGGGTATTACACCAATGTGGTGGCCCGAACTAGTATAAACCTCGTGTCCCTTGTGTTGTTCTTCGTATAGTCTAGATCTCTTGCGAGGCGATGAGACGCGAGTCGGTAGGAGGAGTGATCTCCGCGCGCACCCCAGAGTTTGAACCTCAAGGGTCTGTCGGAACCCACAATCCGACATTTGGCGCACCAGGTAGGGGTGTGCCGGAATCACGCCTTCCGCCATCTTGCGTTTCATCGTCCGTCGCATCCATGTCTGACGCTCGCCGAGCCTGCGCTGAGCACCGGGCTGCTCTCGCCACCCGCGTCGCCCAGACGGCGCCCGTCTGCGGACGCCCCCGTCGTTCCCTGTCGCCTGCCGCCAATGCCGCCACCGGCCCGGTGGGGAACGAGCAGCAGGCCTCATCCCTGCATCCTTCGGTGCGGTGAGAGGGCCGCACCGCCACCCCGTCGCTGACTCCAGATGGTTCGTCGTCCCATGCCCGTCGCGCCCCCGCGGACACGCACGCTGCACTGCTCCTGGCGCGAGAGCTCCTGCACTATCGTCCCGTTGACGACCTCTACGAAGACTGGCTCGCCCGCATTACCGAGCTCGTCAGCGCTGCAAGGGACTCTCCTATGCCCTCTCTCTCGCTGCCTCGCCCTCCATCCTGCGCAGGAGGCGTGGATCAGGAGGCACCTCCGCCACCTCCTCCCCAAGAAGGCGCCCTAGCTCCACGCGCGTGGCTCTGGGACGAGACCCACCGCGTCTGGTGCCCGCACGACAAGAAAGGAGCTGCCAAGAGATCCCTCGTCCCCAAGAAGCTGCCCACATGCTCCCTGCACCGGCACGTCATGACCGCGCTCCTGCTCCAGCGCGCCAAGACCCCGCGCTGCTCCTGGCGGCAGCGCGTGGAGACCTCCAAGATCAATCCCTCCTGTGTCCACTACTAACAAGGTTGATCAAGTCTTGTTAACAAACTCATTTCGAATAACACGGAACCGAAGAAATTTCGAATAACACTAAGTTACCTCAACGGGGATATGAAAATCCCCAACAATAAGAATATCATACTTTTTCTTGTCAGTAGGGAGAGGAAATTCAAAACCTCCAATAATGATAGTTGGAACTTTTTCAATAGAATTGATGCTATGAACTTGGGATTGTTTCCTCGGAAAGTGTACCGTATGCTCATTACCATTAACATGAAAAGTGGCATTGCCTTTGTTGCAATCAATAACAGCCCCTGCAGTATTAAGAAAAGGTCTACCAAGGATAATAGACATACTATCATCCTCGGGAATATCAAGAATAACAAAGTTCGTTAAGATAGTGACATTTGCAACCACGACAGGCACATCCTCACAAATACCGACAGGTACAGCAGTTGATTTATCAGCCATTTGCAAAGATATTTCAGTAGGTGTCAACTTATTCAACTCAAGTCTACGATATAAAGAGAGAGGCATAACACTAACACCAGCTCCAAGATCACACAAAGCAGTTCTAACATAATTTATTTTAATAGAGCAAGGTATAGTTGGAACACCCGGATCTCCAAGTTTCTTTGGTATTCCACCCTTAAAAGTGTAATTAGCAAGCATGGTAGAAATTTCAGCTTCCTGTATCTTTCTTTTATTTGTAATGATATCCTTCATATACTTAGCATAAGGATTTACTTTCAGCATATCAGTTAAGCGCATACGTAAGAAAATAGGACTAATCATTTCAGCAAAGCGCTCAAAATCCTCATCATCCTTTGACTTGGATGGTTTAGGAGGAAAGGGCATGGGTTTCTGAACCCATGGTTCTCTTTCTTTACTGTGCTTCCTAGCAACAAAATCTCTCTTATCATAACGTTGATTCTTTGATTGTGGGTTATCAAGATCAACAGTAGGTTCAATCTCTACATCATTGTTTTTGCTAGGTTGAGCATCAAAATGAACATTATCATTAACATTATCACTAGGTTCATGTTCATCACCTGATTGTGTTTCAGCATCAGAAATAGAAATATCATTGGGATTCTTAGGTGTGTCTACAGTAGGTTCACTAGAAGCATGCAAAGCCATATCGTCTTTCTTTTTCTTCTTCTTAGAAGAACTAGGTGCCTCTAAATTATTTCTCTGGGAATCTTGCTCGATTCTCTTAGGGTGGCCTTCAGGATACAAAGGTTCTTGAGTCATTCTACCAGTTCTAGTAGCCACTCTAACAGCAAAGTCATTTTTATTATTTAATTCATCAAGCAAATCATTTTGAGCTTTGAGTACTTGCTCAGCTTGAGTAGCAACCATAGAAGCATATTTGCTAACACGGTGAAGTTCATCTTTAACTCTAGCCAGATTATCGCCTACATGTCCTATCTCGAAAGTATTATTCTTTAACTCTCTACCAACATAAGCATTAAAACTTTCTTGTCTAGCCATAAAGTCATCAAATTCATCTAAGCATGGGCTACGAAATTTAGTAGAGGGTATTTCAACTTTATCGTATCTATAGAGAGAATTTACCTTTACTACCTGTGTCGGGTTACCAAGACAATGTAGTTCTTCAGGCGGTATATTAAGACCATGTATTTCTTCAATAGGTGGTAAATTCTTAACATCTTCAGCTCTAATACCTTTTTCTTTCATTGATTTCTTTGCCTCTTGCATATCTTCAGGACTGAGAAATAAAACACCTCTCTTCTTTGGAGTGGGTTTAGGAATAGACTCAGGAGTTGGCTCAATTGGTTCAGGAATTACTTCAGGAACTGGCTCGGGAAGAGTCCAATTATTTTCATTAGTCAACATATTATTCAATAATATTTCAGCTTTGTCGACTGTTCTTTCCCTGAAAACACAACCAGCACAAGTATCCAAGTAGTCCTTGGAAGCATCGATTAGTCCATTATAAAATATATCAAGTATTTCATTTTTCTTAAGAGGATGATCGGGTAAAGCATTAAGTAACCGGAGAAGCCTCCCCCAAGCTTGTGGGAGACTCTCTTCTTTAATTTGCACAAAATTATATATTTCCCGCAAGGCAGCTTGTTTCTTATGAGCAGGGGAATATTTAGCAGAGAAGTAATAAATCATATCCTGGGGACTACGCACACAACCAGGAGCAAGAGAATTATACCAAGTCTTAGCATCACCCTTTAATGAGAACGGAAATATCTTAAGGATATATAAATAACTAGACTTATCATCATGAGTAAATAGGGTGGCTATATCATTCAACTTGGTAAGATGTGCCACAACAATTTCAGTTTCAAGACCATAAAAGGATCAGATTCAACTAAAGTAATAATCTCAGGATCAACAGAGAATTCATAATCCTTATCAGTAACACAGATAGGTGAAGTAGCAAAAGCAGGATCGGGTTTCATTCTAGCATTAAGAGACTGCTGCTTCCATTTAGCTAATAATTTCTTAAGATCATTTCTATCATTGCAAGCAAAAATTTCCCTAGCAGCTTCTTCATTCATAACATAACCCTTAGGAACAACAGGTAATACATAATCATTGGGGGAACCTTCATCATCACTATCATCAATATAGGTTCTTCAATATTTTCATTCCCCCTAACTCTAGCAAGTTGTTCATCTAGAAATTCACCTAATGGCAAAGTAGTATCACGCACAGAAGTAGTTTCACCATGCATAGCAGAAGTGGCATCATCAATAACATGCGACATATCAGAACTCATAGCAGTAGCAGGTTTAGGTGTCGCAAGCCTACTAATAACGGAAGGAGAATCTAGTGCCGAGCTAGATGGCAGTTCCTTACCTCCCCTCGTAGTTGAGGGCAAAATCTTGGTCTTAGCGTCTTTCAAGTTCTTCATAGTAATCAACAGATATGAATCCCAAATGACTCAGAGAATAGAGCTATGTTCCCCGGCAACGGCGCCAGAAATTAGTCTTGATAACCCACAAGTGTAGGGGATCGCAACAGCTTTCGAGGGTAAAGTATTCAACCCAAATTTATTGATTCGACACAAGTGGAGCCAAAGAATATTCTTGAGTATTAGCAGTTGAGTTGTCAATTCAACCACACCTGGATAACTTAGTATCTGCAGCAAAGTGTTTAGTAGCAAAAGTGGTATGATAATAAAAGTAACGGTAGCAGAAGTAAAGATAAATGTTTTGGGGTTTTTGTAGTAGTTGTAACAGTAGCAACGGAAAAGTAAATAAGCAAAGAACAATATATGAAAAGCTCGTAGGCAATGAATCAGTGATGGATAATTATGCCGGATGCAATTCCTCATGTAATAGCTATAACATAGGGTGACACAGAACTAGCTCCAGTTCATCAATGTAATGTAGGCATGTATTCCGTAAATAGTCATACATGCTTATGGAAAAGAACTTGCATGACATCTTTTGTCCTACCCTCCTGTTGCAGCAGGGTCCTTACGGAAACTAAGGGATATTAAGGCCTTCTTTTAATAGAGAACCGGACCAAAGCATTAACACATAGTGAATACATGAACTCCTCAAACTACGGTCATCACCGAGAAGTATCCCGATTATTGTCACTTCGGGGTTGTCGGATCATAACACATAATAGGTGACTATAGACTTGCAAGATAGGATCAAGAACACACATATATTCATAAAAACATAATAGGTTCAGATCTGAAATCATGGCACTCGGGCCCTAGTGACAAGCATTAAGCATAGCAAAGTCATAACAACATCAATCTCAGAACATAGTGGATACTAGGGATCAAACCCCAACAAAACTAACTTGATTACATGGTAAATCTCATCCAACCCATCACCGTCCAGGAAGCCTATGATGGAATTACTCACGCGCGGCGGTGAGCATCATGAAATTGGTGATGGAGGATGGTTGATGATGACGACCACGATGAATCCCCCTCTTTGGAGCCCCGAACGGACTCTAGATCAGCCCTCTCGAGAGTGATTAGGGCTTGGCGACGGCTCCGTGTCGTAAAATGCGATGAAACTCTCTCTCTGATTTTTTTCTCCCCGAACGTGAATATATGGATTTGGGGTTGACGTCGGTGGAGGTCCAAGGGGCCCACAAGATAGGAGGTCGCGCCCTAGGGGGGCGCCCCCCTGTCTCGTGGACAGCCTGTGGGCCCCCTGGCATTGATTCTTTCGCCAAAAATTCTTATTAATTCCAAAAAGTGCCTCCGTGGATTTCCAGGACATTTCGACAACTTTTCTTTTCTACACATAAAACAACATCATGGCAGTTCTGCTGAAAATAGCGTCAGTCCGGGTTAGTTTCATTCAAATCATACAAGTTAGAGTCCAAAACAAGGGCAAAAGTGTTTGGAAAAGTAGATACGTTGGAGACGTATCAGACACCTAAGCCTCGCATTAAATGCGTCTTGTCCTGTAATACCAGCGATAAGCTCACAATGTTGTAGCACTTTCCACCTCCTGTGTGTCACTGTGGCAGCCCCTTTCGTCTATAAAAGGAGGCCCATGGCACACTGAGAAAGGATTCGGCTCTCTCGAACCTCGCACCACCTAGAGCTAGTTCAAGAGCTCAAGAACACTGAATACATCCACCAAAGCAGGATCGTAGGGTTTTACGCATATTTGCGGCCTGAACCTGGGTAAATCCCTATGTGTTGTCTGCTAGTCCTGCTCTTCTCGCGATCCCCGCGCCCCGCAACCGTAGAAGGGGTTCCAGTGATCCCATAGGTGTCATTTCCCACCGACAGTGGCAATGCCACCTTCATAATTCCATACATGTCACTCTTGATTCATTGCATATCCCGGTACACCGCCGGAGGCATTCATATAGAGTCATATTTTGTTCTAAGTACCGAGTTGTAATCTTGAGTTGTAAGTAAATAAAAGCGTGATGATCTTCATTATTAGAGCATTGTCCCAAGTGAGGAAAGGATGATGGAGACTATGATTCCCCCATAAGTCGGGATGAGACTTCGGACTTAAAAAAAGAAAAAAAAGAGAAAGGCCAAATAAAAAAATAAAAAAATGACAGAAAAACATAGAAGGGACAATGCTACTATCCTTTTTACCACACTTGTGCTTCAAAGTAGCACCATGACCTTCATGACAGAGAGTCTCCTATGTTGTCACTTTCATATACTAGTGGGAATTTTTCATTATAGAACTTGGCTTGTATATTCCAATGATGGGCTTCCTCAAAATGCCCTCGGTCTTTGTGAGCAAGCAAGTTGGATGCACACCCACTTAGTTTCTTTTGTTGAGCTTTCATACATTTATAGCTCTAGTGCATCCATTGCATCGCAATCCCTACTCACTCACATTGATATATATTAATGGGCATCTCTGTAGCCCGTTGATACGCCTAGTTGATGTGAGACTATCTTCCTCCTTTTTGTCTTCTCCACAACCACCATTCTATTCCAGATATAGTGCTATGTACATGGCTCACGCTCATGAATTGCGTGAAAGTTGAAAAAGTTTGAGATTACTAAAGTATGAAACAATTGCTTGGCTTGTCATCGGGGTTGTGCATGATTAAATACTTTGTGTGATGAGATAGAGCAACAGCCAGACTATATGATTTTGTAGGGGTAACTTTCTTTAGCCATGTTATTTTAAGAGGACACGATTGCATTGTTAGTATGCTTGAAGTATTACTATTGCTTATGTCAATATGAACTTTTATTTTGAATCATTTGGATCTGAACATTCATGCCACAATAAAGAAAATTACATTGATAATTATGCTAGGTAGCATTCCACATCAAAAATTCTGTTTTTAACATTTACCTACTCGAGTACGAGCAGGAATTAAGCTTGGGGGTGCTTGATACGTCACCAATGTATCTATAATTTATGAAGCATTCATGCTATATTATTATCTATTTTGGATGTTTATGGGCTTTATTATACACTTTTATATTACTTTCGGGACTAACCTACTAACCGGAGGCCCAACCCATATTGCTGTTTTTTTTTGCCTATTTCAGTGTTTCAAAGAAAAGGAATATCAAACGGAGTCCAAACGGGATGAAACCTTTGGGAGCGATCTTATTGGAACAAATGCAAACCAGGAGACTTGGAGTGGACGTCAAGCAACAACCGAGGCGGCCACGAGGGTGCCCGGCACGCCCCCTGGGGGTGGGCGCACCCCCACCCTCGTGGGTCCCTCAAGCGTCCACCGACCTACTTCTTCCTCCTATATATACTCCCGTACCCTGAAACCATCAAGAAGCACCACAAAAAACTATTTCCACTGCCACAACCTTCTATATCCGTGAGATCCCATCTTGGAGCCTTCGTCGGTGCTCCGTCGGAGGGGGAATCGACCATGGAGGGCCTCTACATCATCTCCAAGGCCTCTCCTATGAGTTGTGAGTAGTTTACCACAGACCTTCGGGTCCATAATTATTAGCTAGATGGATTCTTCTCTCTCTTTGAATCTCAATACAAAGTTCTCCTCGATCTTCTTGGAGATCTATTCGATGTAACTCTTTTTGCGGTGTGTTTGTCGAGATCCGATGAATTGTGGGTTTATGATCAAGCTTATCTATGAGAAATATTTGAATCTCCTCTGAATTCTTTTATGTGTGATTAAGTTATCTTTGCAAGTCTCTTCGAATTATCAGTTTGGTTCGGCCTACTAGATTGATCTTTCTTGCAATGGGAGAAGTGCTTAGCTTTGGGTTCAATCTTGCGGTGTCCTTTCCCATTGACAGCAGGAGCAACACGGCATGTATTGTATTGTTGCCATCGAGGATAAAGATGGGGTTTATATCATATTGCATGAGTTTATCCCTCTACATCATGTCATCTTTCTTAATGTGTTACTCTGTTCTTATGAACTTAATACTCTAGATGCTGGCAGGAGTCGGTAGATCTGTGGAGTAATAGTAGTAGATGCAGAATCGTTTCGATCTAATTGTCACGGACGTGATGCCTATATACATGATCATGCCTAGATAATCTCATAACTATCCGCTTTTCTATCAATTGCTCGACAGTAATTTGTTCACCCACCATAATACTTATGCTATCTTGAGAGAAGCCACTAGTGAAACCTATGGCCCCTGGGTCTATCTTTTATCTTATAAGTTTTCCATCTACTTTTATTTGCATCTTTTACTTTCCAATCTATATCATAAAAATACCAAAAATATTTATCTTATCATATTATCTCTATCATATTTCACTTTCGCAAGTGGCCGTGAAGGGATTGGCAACCCCTTTATTGCTTTGGTTGCGAGGTTCTTGTTTGTTTGTGTAGGTGCGTGGGACTTTTGAGGAGCCTCCTACTGGATTGATACCTTGGTTCTCAAAAACTGAGGGAAATACTTATGCTACTATTGATGCATGACCCTTTCCTCTTCAAGGAAAACCAACGCAAGCTCAAGACGTAGCACCGTCGCGTACTGCACTTCACTGATTTGGCACACATAGTATAGAAGTACTGCACAATGGAAAGCGTCTAGAAAACCCATACAGCCCGCTGGGAACCGCATGCCTTGTGGCCATCCCCTGGACGGGCAAAGAGGATGCACCCCCGCGGAACACCCAACCATTATCCTGTGGACAAGAAAATTAAACCTGTTACAGGGCACAGAACTGTCCTCGAGGAATGGCTCGACAAGCCTTGTAAAATTCACACGACACCGGACAACGAACCAATGCATAGCCTTCAAGCATGTTGGATACTCCAGCAGGTGGCCAAGAGCGGCGAGGGTATCCTCACTAACAACACTCCAGAGAGCTACTATTCAGAGGACAATAATCCCTAAGTATTCACGGTCTTCGAGACCTTTTCTTCAAACAACCAGCGCAAAAGGGCGCTCCGCGACCTCGCCGAAGTCTGCCACATGGTAGCAGTAAATCCTTGGAACGACACGGTGATCACTTTCAACACCGATGATGAACCAAGAGCTCACTCAGTCCGGGCACCAGCCGCTTTGGTCCTAAACCCGATTGTAGACTGCTTTCGGCTCACTAAAGTGCTCATGGACGACGGTAGCGGACTGAACCTCATTTACAAGGACACGCTCAATAAAATGCAAATGGACAGGAGTCGCATTGAGCAAAGTAACACAACCTTTCGCGGTATTATCCCTAGTCAAGAAGCCAGGTGCTCGGGAAAAATCAAACTCGACGTGGTATTTGGCACGCTGGAGAACTACAGGTCTGAAGAGTTACTCTTCCATGTGGCACCATTCAACAGTGGGTATAATGCTTTGCTGGGGTGAGACACATTCACACGCTTCCAAGTCGTACCCCATTACGGGTATATGAAGCTCAAAATACCCGGGCCTAATGGAATTATCACTATCACCAGCGATCCGGACATAGCACTCCGCGCTGAAAACAAAACCGCCTCCCTGGCCCTTGAGGCATTATCCGAGGCCCTCGCGGTCGAGGAATTGACCACTCTACATTCTACAGTAGATAGGGACGATGTAATCCTCGATAAGAGACTCAAATCTACTTCCTTCAAGCCAGCAGATGAAATAGTCAAATTTCAGGTCCACCTAACAGACCCCAAAAAACAGCTTCCATTGGGGCACAGCTGGATCCGATGGTGGACACCGCATTACGCGCATTCCTGCGTGAGAACTGGGACATTTTCGCCTGGCACCCTTCGGATATGCCAGGTATCCCACGGAGACTGCCCGAGCATAGTCTCGATATACTGAAAGGATACAAAGTAGTCAAGAAAACTCTGCGCTGATTCTCCGAACCCAAACGACAGGCTATGGGGGAGGAGCTAACCAAGCTACTCGAAGCCGGGTTTATAAGAGAGATCAAACATTCGGACTAGCTAGCAAACCTGGTCATGGTACCTAAGAAGGATAAATCCTGGCGCATGTGCGTCGATTTCAAAGACCTTAATAAGGCTTGCCCTAAGGACTCCTTCCCATTACCTCGAATTGACCAGATTATTGACGCAACCGCAGGACACAATTCCTTATGCTTCCTTGATGCATACTCTGGATACCATCAAATTAAGATGAAAGAATCTGACCAAGCCGCAATGGCATTCATCACTCCATATGGGCCCTTCTGCTTCAACACTATGCCTTTCGGGCTCAAGAACGCGGGCGCAACCTACCAATGCATGATTCAAACATGCCTGGGAAAGCAGATCGGCAAAACTATGGAGGCATATGTAGATGACGTCGTCATCAAAACCAAGCATGTTGAATCATTGGTGGGTGACTTACGCCTTACATTCGACAACCTCTGAACATATGACATACGGCTCAATCCGGAAAAATGCGTTTTCGGTGTTCCAGCCAGAAAGCTGCTTGGGTTTATCGTCTCCAATAGAGGAATTGAAGCAAACCCAGCAAAAATCCGAGCCCTGTCACAGTTGGCAACACCAACAGACCTTAAACAGGTCCAAAAACTCGCTGGGTGCATGGCAGCTTTGAGCCGTTTTATCTCCAGATTAGGGGAAAAGGCGTTACCATTATATCGCCAGCTCCGCCGCACTGACAATTTCATGTGGACGGATGCCGCCACAGCCGGACTGGAAGAAATAAAAGCTCTGTTAGCAAGTAACCCAATCCTGGCCGCACCAAACGTTGGAGAACCGATGCTACTCTACATATCGTCAACTCACCAGGTGGTGAGCGCGGTGCTCGTCGTAGAACGAGCTGAAGAGGGACATAAATTCCCACTTCAAAAACTAGTATATTACGTATCAACGGTCCTTACACCATGCAAATCCCGATACCCACATTATCAAAAGACAGCATATGCGGTCTTTATGGCATCCCGCAAGTTGCGGCACTACTTTCAAGAGTGCTCGATCACGGTGGCTTTCGAAGTACCACTTAACGATATCATAAACAATCAGGATGCCACCGGTCGGATTGCCAAATGGTCCATTGAGCTCTTACCATTTGAAATAACATACAAGCAACGCCGAGCTATCAAATCTCAGGTGTTGGCTGACTTCGTCGCCGAATGGACAGAGGCCGAACTCCCTAAAGAATACGACACATATTCCAACTGGGTGATGCACTTTGACGGCTCTAAAATGTTAGCCGGATTGGGGGCTGGTGTCGTCTTGACATCCCCCACAGGAGACACAGTCCGTTATGTGATCCAAATACTGTATACAGACTCTAACAATGCAGCCGAATACGAGTCCCTATTGCACGGTCTTCGGATGGCTGTCTCCATGGGCATACAACGCCTCAAAGTACGCGGGGACTCAAACCTCGCAATATCTCAGATAAATGGAGACTTTGACACAAAATATTCGAAGATGGTGGCTTACCGCAACACCGTACTCAAAATATCAACTCGGTTTGAAGGGCTCGAGTTTCATCATGTAGCTCGACAGACTAATCAAGATGCGGACATACTTGCCTGCATGGGCGCCAAACGCGACCCCATCCTGCCTAACGCCTTCGTGGAGAGGCTCTTCAAGCCATCTGTTGTGTGGCCGGACGATAGCAGCAACACTGTTCCAGAACCGATCATACCCCCAGATTCCGAACACAGTTCCGATATCGTCGGGGGTTCGGGCACCGAGACAACGCCATCGGCTCACGAAATCATGGCTGTAATAGCCCCATGGGCTGAACCGTTCCTCGCCTACCTTACTAGGAATGAGCTCCCTGATGACCATACGGAGGCCCGTCGCATTGTTCGGCGCTCGAAGGCCTACAAAGTCCATGAGGGGGAACTATACAAGAAAAGTACCATTGGAGTACTCCAAAGGTGTATCTCCGAAGAAGAAGGACGGTAGCTCTTGGCTGAAATACACGCTCGTCTTGGTGGCCATCATGCCGCAGCTCAGGCCCTTGTAATTAAGGCCTTCTGTACGGGTTTCTTTTGGCCCACGGCCCGAGCATACGCACAAGACCTTGTGCAGCGATGCGTTAGATGCCAGCTTTTCGCCAATCAAAGCCATATGCCGCCCACTACCTTACGAACAATCTCCATTACCTGGTGATACGTCTCCAATGTATCTATAATTTATGAAGCATTCATGCTATATTATTATCTGTTTTGGATGTTTATGGGCTTTATTCTACACTTCTATATTACTTTCGGGACTAATCTACTAACCAGATGCCCAACCCATATTGTTGTTTTCTTACCTATTTCATTGTTTCGAAGAAAAGGAATATCAAATGGAGTCCAAACGGAATGAAACCTTCGGGAGAGTTATTTTTGGAACAGAAGCAATCCAGGAGACTTGGAGTGCACGTAAGGGAAGCAACGAGGAATCCATGAGGTAGGGAGGCACGCCCTACCCCTTGGGCGCGCCCCCACCCTCATGGGCCCCACATGGCTCCCCTGACCAACTTCTTTCG
Organism: Triticum aestivum; assembly: GCF_018294505.1. Lineage (NCBI taxonomy): Eukaryota > Viridiplantae > Streptophyta > Magnoliopsida > Poales > Poaceae > Triticum > Triticum aestivum. The sequence goes on along the minus strand of NC_057798.1, from coordinate 591,005,405 downwards.
CCTATATATGTACATATACCCTAAAAACATCAGGGAGCACAACAGGTCGGGAGTTCCACCGCCGCAAGCCATTATAGAACTTGGCTTGTATATTCCAATGATGGGCTTCCTCAAAATGCCCTAGGTCTTCGTGAGCAAGCAAGTTGGATGCACCCCCACTTAGTTTCTTTTGTTGAGCTTTCATACATTTATAGCTCTAGTGCATCCGTTGCATAGCAATCCCTACTCACTCACATTGATATCTATTAATGGGCATCTCCATAGCCCGTTGATATGCCTAGTTGATGTGAGACTATCTCCTCCCTTTTTGTCTTCACAACCACCACCATATACCACATATAGTGCTATGTCCATGGCTTGCACTCATGTATTGCGTAAGAGTTGAAAAAGCTGAAGCGCGTTAAAAAGTATGAACCAATTGCTTGGCAGAAACCGGGGTTGTGCATGATGGGAGTATTTTTTGTGATGAAAATGAAGCACAGACTAACTATATGATTTTGTAGGGATGAGCTTTCTTTGGCTATGCTATTTTGATAAAACATGATTATTTGTTAGTATGCTTCAAGTATTACTATTTTTTATGTTTTATAAACTTTTATCTTGAATCACTTGGATCTGAACAATCATGCCACAATAAAGAAAATTACATTGAGAATTATGCTAGGTAGCAATCATGGAAGACTATATGATAGTTGAGTATGTGGAGTTTGCTAAATCAAAGCTCTGACATAGACCCTTCCTGAAAATAAGATGAATTGCAATTGTTTGATGACTGAGAACATAGTTTGCTAGTTTTCAAGAAAGATTATGGTCTATGCTTTAACATGTGAATAGCTTGTTACTTGATCATTAGAAGTTTTATGAGATGAGCTACTGTTATGACACATAATGATGCTAGAGAAGGTGATTGAAATTATCATTGATCAAACTTTATGCACCTGCTAGCATTCACACTTCATAAATTATTTCTTTTATCATTTAACTACTCAAGGACAAGCAGGAATTAAGCTTGTTGATGCTGATACGTCTCCAACGTATCTATAATTTATGAAGCATTCATGCTATATTATTATCTGTTTTGGATGTTTATGGGCTTTATTCTACACTTCTATATTACTTTTGGGACTAACCTACTAACTGGAGGCCCAGCCCATATTGTTGTTTTCTTGCCTATTTCAGTGTTTCGAAGAAAAGGAATATCAAACGGAGTCCAAACAGAATGAAACCTTCGGGGAAGTTATTTTTTGGAACGGAAGCAATCCAGGAGACTTGGAGTGCACGTAAGGGAAGCCACGAGGCAGGGAGGTGCACCCTACCCCCCTGGGCGCGCCCCCCACCCTCGTGGGCCCCTCGTGGCTCCCCTGACTGACTTCTTTCGCCTATATATGTCCATATACCCTAGAAACATCGGGGAGCACAATAGATCGGGAGTTCCGCGCCGCAAGCCTCTGTAGCCACCAAAAACCTCTCGGGAGCCCGTTCCGGCACCCTGCCGGAGGGGGGATCCCTCACCAGTGGCCATCTTCATCATCCCGGCGCTCTCCATGATGAGGAGGGAGTAGTTCACCCTCGAGGCTGAGGGTATGTACCAGTAGCTATGTGTTTGATCTCTCTCTCTCTCTCGTGTTCTTGAGGTGGTACAATCTTGATGTATCGCGAGCTTTGATATTATAGTTGGATCTTATGATGTTTCTCCCCCGCTACTTTCTTGTGATGAATTGAGTTTTCCCCTTGAAGTTATCTTGTCGGATTGAGTCTTTAAGGATTTGAGAACACTTGATGTATGTCTTGCGTGGGATACCCATGGTGACAACGGGGTATTCTATTGATCTACTTGATGTATGTTTTGGTGATCAACTTGCGGGTTCGGTGACCTTGTGAACTTATGCATAGGGGTTGGCACACGTTTTTGTCTTGACTCTCTGATAGAAACTTTAGGGCACTCTTTGAAGTACTTTGTGTTGGTTTGAATAGATAAATCTGAGATTGTGTGATGCATATCATATAATCATGCCCACGGATACTTGAGGTGACACTGGAGTTTCTAGGTGACATTAGGGTTTTGGTTGATTTGTGTCTTAAGGTGTTATTCTAGTACGAACTCTATGATAGATCGAACGGAAAGAATAGCTTCGTGTTATTTTACTACGGACTCTTGAATAGATCGATCAGAAATGATAACTTTGAGGTGGTTTCGTACCCTACCATAATCTCTTCGTTTGTTCTTTGATATTAGTGACTTTGGAGTGACTCTTTGTTGCATGTTGAGGGATACTTATATGATCCAGTTATATTATTATTGTTGAGATAACTTGCACTAGTGAAAGTATGAACCCTAGGCCTTGTTTCCTAGCATTGCAATACCGTTTACGCTCACTTTTATCATTAGTTACCTTGCTGTTTTTATATTTTCAGATTACAAAAACCTATATCTACCATCCATATTGCACTTGTATCACCATCTCTTCGCCAAACTAGTGCACCTATACAATTTACCATTGTATTGGGTGTGTTGGGGACACGAGAGACTCTTTCTTATTTGGTTGCAGGGTTGCTTGAGAGAGACCATCTTCATCCTATACCTCCCACGGATTGATAAACCTTAGGTCATCCACTTGAGGGAAATTTGCTATTGTCCTACAAACCTCTGCACTTGGAGGCCCAACAACGTCTATAAGAAGAAGGTTGTGTAGCAGACATCAAGCTCTTTTCTGACGCCGTTGCCGGGGAGGTTAGTGGTTGAAGGTATATCTTTAGATCTTGCAATCGAATCTTTTTGTTTCTTGCTTTATCACTAGTTTAGTTTATAAAATAAAACTACAAAAAAATGGAATTGAGTTTGCCTCATACGCTTCGTCTTTTTAATACCTTTCATAAAAATGATGGAAAGGAAAATTGTTCTCAATTGCTAGAAGAAGAATGCATTAAAATGTTTGGTACTAGATCTTTGTATGATGATCATGATTGCAATGTTGTTAGTATGAATTCCTTGAATATCCATGATGCTAATGATATACAAAGCCACAAGCCTGGGGAAGCTATGTTTGATGAAGATGATATTTTTTGTCCCCCAAGTTTAGATGAGCAAATATATTATGATGAAAGCATGCCTCCTATTTATGATGATTATTGTGATGATACGTATGCCATAAAGAATAAACTTGCTTATGTGGAGAGTAGTAAAACTTTTATGCAAGTAGATCATGAAAAGAATGCTTTAGGTGTTGGTTATATTGTTGAATTCATTCATGATGCTACTGAAATTTATTATGAGGGAGGAACATATGCTTGTAGGAATTGCAATAATATCAAGTTTCCTCTCTTTGTGCTTAAAGTTTTAAACTTATGCTTGTTTTGCCTTCCTATGCAAGTTGATTATTGTTCTCATAAGTTGTTTGCTCACAAAATCCCTATGCATAGGAAGTGGGTTATATTTAAATGTGCTAGTCATATGCTTCATGATGCTCCCGTTATGTTTCAATTCTTATCTTTTATGTGAGCATCATTGTCATCATCATGCCTAGCTAGAAAGGCATTAAAGAAAAGCGCTTGTTGGGAGACAACCCAATATTTACCTTTACTTTTTTTGTGTGTTCACATGATTATGCTACTGTAGTGATCATGTTTTATAGTTTTTGTTTCAATAAAGTGCCAAGTAAGACCTTTAGGATAGCTTACGGTGATAGTTGTGTTGATCCTGCTGAAAATCAGATACTTTTGCACCCGGTAAATTAGTTTTGATAATTCACAGAAACATGCTTTTGATCTGATTCTTTTTTCTCTGGATTGGAACACAAATTTCTCAGGCTTTCCTAATTTGGTAGGACTTTTGGAGTTACAGGAGTATTCAAATGATACAGATTACTACAGACTTATGTTTTTGACAGATTATGTTTTCTATGTGTTGTTTGCTTATTTTGATGCATCTATGGCTAGTATCGGGGGGTATGAACCATAGAGAAGTTGGAATACAGTAGGTTTAGCACCAATATAAATAAAGAATGAGTTCATTATAGTACCTTATGTGGTGGTTTTTCTTTCTTTCACTAACGGAGCTTATGAGATTTCCTGTTGAGTTTTGTGTTGTGAAGTTTTCAAGTTTTGGGTAAAGATTTGATGGACTATGGAATAAGGAGTGGCAAGATCCTAAGCTTGGGGATGCCCATGGCACCCCAAGAGATTCAAGGATAACCAAAAGCCTAAGCTTGGGGATGCACCGGAAGGCATCCCCTCTTTCATCTTCGTCTATCGGTAACTTTACTTGGAGCTATATTTTTATTCGCCACATGATATGTGTTTTGCTTGGAGAGTCATGTATGATATTTTTTGATAAAGGGCGTTTTTATTAACTCACAATGCAGCATCAAGTGGATACAAAGCATAATGAGCGACACTCGGCCTCTGCATAGCTAAGATGCACACAGCCTTAATGAAGAGTCTAGCAAAGTATGTATAAAAAATGACAAGTTGGCAACAGTAAAGCCATATGAGTCCAAAACTATGCCAATGTCGACGGGGGAGGTGGACAGATGCGGAGGTTATGTTGCCACCCATGTTGGGTAAAAACCTCCCTGGCCACCCGCTCCAACCGCATACACACCACCTTGAACAACGATTGATACTCCGTTCGCTGTAGCATAGACCACATACGAAGCCAGTGCGTACAACGGTAAATAACCTGCATAGAAGAAGAGGTTTTGCCATTAAAAACACAATCGTTTCTACATAGCCAAAGCAACCATAATAAGGTAGACGCTCCCACTCGTATTAGCATACTAAAAGTATTTGGTGTTCCATCGAGCTAGTGACCATATACATTGGCAACACTTGTTGGTGGATACAAATTGGATGCTATTTGGATGACTGACCATATAGAACGTGCGAACTTGCATTGAAAGAAGAGGTGTTTAATTGTCTCGTCATGAGTACAAAAGCTACACTTCTTACTTCCTTGCCAGTTGCATCGAGCGAGGTTGTCTTTTGTTAGCACAACTCCTCTCCGAAGATACCACATGAAAATCTTATTTTTTAGTGGCATCTTTGATTTTCATATTAGTTTATTATTATTCAATGGAGCCTCTGAGTGCGAGAGTGCACGGTACATAGAGTCAACTGTGTAGGACCCAGATGTAGTGAGATTCCAGCGAAACACATCCCTCCCTTGTGTCAAGTTAAGCGAATCCAAACGGGGTAGAAGATGTTGACATGACGCAAGGCGGAGGCCAATCAAATCCCTCCTAAATGATACATTCGGCGGGGAGGAGCTGAGCACGTGCGCAAGAGTATCATTCTTATCGCGTACAATTTGGTACAAGGCCGGATACTGTTCCTGAAGAGTGGTGTTTCCTAGCCACTTGTCCTCCCAAAAATGTATCTCAGAGCCGTCCTTTATCGCGAATGATCCAAAGCGGAATAGATGTTTCTTTACCGCCATCAGACCAGACCAAAAATGTGAGTCACCAGGTTTCCAATACGCCCGGGACAATGCTTTTTGGCCTAGATACTTATTGCGCAACAGGGCTTGCCAAACACCATCCTCGGTAAGTAGCTTGAACAGCCATTTACTGAGCAAGGAATCATTCTTAACCTGGAGGTCCTGAACACCTAAACCTCCCTGGTCTTTTGGTCAATAAACCACACTCCATTTGGTTAGCCTATACTTTTTATTTTCACTATCTCCTTGCCAAAAGAATCTGGATCTGAAGTAATCCAGTCTTTGCAGAACCCCTTTGGGAATTTGGAAAAATGACAGCATGTAGAGAACCATGTTTGTGAGAACTGAATTGATCAAAACTAGTCGCCCTCCAACGGAGAGCAACTTGCCTTTCCAACTGCTCAACCGTTTCTTCAATCGCTCTTCAACATGTTTCCACTCCGCATTAGTGAGACGCCGATAATGAATTGGAATTCCCAGATATTTAATCGGGAATTGGCCTTGTGAACAACCGAACAAGTCAGCATATTGTGCAGCCGCCTCCTTGGCTTCTCTGAAACAGAACAATTCACTTTTATGGAAGTTAATTTTTAGACCTGACATTTGCTCAAAAGCTGAAAGCAATAGTTTCATATTTTTAGCCTTATCTATGTCATGTTCCATAAAAAGAATTGTATCATCGGCATATTGCAAGATAGAGAGTCCGCCATCCACAAGATGTGGCACTACTCCTGCAATTTGACCGTCTTGTTTGGCGCGTTTGATCAAAGTAGCCAACATGTCAGCGACAATGTTAAATAACATTGGAGACACTGGGTCACCCTGTCGCAATCCCTTTTTCGTCTAGAAGTAATGACCTACATCATCATTGACTTTTGTAGCCACACTACCTCCAGTAACGAAATTTTGGACCCAGTCGCGCCATTTATCTGAGAAACCTTTCATTCTTAGGGTCTGTTGGAGAAATGACCATTTGACTTTGTCGTATGCCTTTTCAAAGTCAATTTTAAATACTACTCCACGCATGTTCTTCCGGTGCATCTCATGGACGGTCTCATGAAGGATTACTACTCCATCGAGTATATTTCGTCCTTGCATGAAAGCCGTTTGGGATGGCTGAACAACATGATCGGCGACCGTGTTGAGCCTATTAGTCGCAACTTTGGTGAAGATTTTGAAGCTGACATTAAGGAGGCAGATCGGTCTGAACTGTTGAATCTGTTCAGCCTCCTTAGTCTTTGGCAACAAAACAATCTCGCCAAAATTAAGCCTAGATAGGTCTAGTTGGCTGTCATGAAAAAAATTGAACAACTCCATTAGGTCAGTCTTGATGACATCCCAGAAGTTCTGATAGAACTCCACGGGGAAACCATCAGGGCCTGGAGCTTTGTTATGTTCCATTTGGAACACCACAGCTCGCACCTCCTCTTCAGAGAAAGGTGCCGTCAGGATATCATTCTCTTCTTCTGTGACTTGTGGAATGTCATCTGTTCGGGTCTCATCTAGAGTGAAGTTCCCTTCCTCTGGAGCCCCAAATAGACACTTGTAGTATTTGGTTATATAACACTTGAGCTCTGCCTAACCCTCGATCCGTCCCTCATCCTGTTGGAGGCTAAAAATACACTTCTTCCTACGCCGCCCATTGGTGACCATTTGGAAATATCGTGTATTGTTGTATCCCTCCAAAATGAATTGGGCACCTGATCTTCGATACCACTTGATTTCCTCTTCTCGCAATAGACGTGCAATCTACTCATTTGATTGATTTTTCATATCAATCTCCTGTTGAGACAAAATGCGAGTCTCTGATATTTTGTCGAGGTCATCTATAATAGTGGAAAGGCGTTGCTTTTCTTTTTTATATATACCACTTGTGTGTTTGGCCCATCCAGTTAGGAACCGCCTCATGGCTCGAATTTTGAAGTTCCATCTTTGAATCGGTGTGCGACCAACGGCAGGCCTCTCCCATAAATTCTTAACTATATCCACAAAACCATCCCGATGTAATCATCCCAATTCAAATTTGAATGGACGGCGAACAGTGGGAGAGCTAGTAGAGTTAGAATCAAGAATGATGGGTGCATGGTCCGAAAGTGACTCAATACGCTCTAGGGCACGCACTGTTACCATAGGGAATTTTAATTCCCATTCGGTATCCATGAGTACCCGATCGAGCTTCTCATATGTCGGCATCGGACGGTTGTTGGCCCAAGTGAACTGTCGCCCCGACATACTAGCTTCTCAAAGATTCAAACTGTCAATTACAGCGTTGAATAACAAAGGCCAGTGTGTGTCAAAATGATCATTATTTTTCTCTTCCCGGTATCTAAGGATATTGAAGTCGCCTCCAATAAGCATTAGATGGGGTTATCCTTAGCCAGGTTCACCAATTCCCGAAGGAAAGCGGATTTATTCTCATCTTGGGCAGCCCCATAGACTGCAACCAGGCTCCATGTATAATTGTCAGCTCTATTTCGTAGGTGGAATTTGATGTGAAATTCACCAACTAAAAAAGCTAACAAGTCCATGGTTGTGGTCTGTATCCCAAGTAAGATTCCTCCGGACCTTCCACGTGGTGGTAAGCAATGCCATGTATATTCCAAACCACCTGATAGGTGATCAAAGACATGTGCACAAAAGTCACATTTACCAGCCTCGGAAATTGCCACAAAATCTAACCCATGGTCACGCACACAGTCACCGACGTGTTTATGTTTAGCCAAGTCTGAAAGACCTCTGCTATTCCAAAACATGCCTCTCATGTGGAAACTCGGGTCAGGGTGGATACCTTCGCCTTCTTGGGCGGTTTTTGTTTCTTTTTTGAGGAGTGGGATTTTGATTTACACGAGGACGCGGTGAAGTCATAAAACATGGACCCAAGTCGTGTGTTATCTAATCCGACCTCAGTTACCGCACCAACCAAGTGGGAGAGAAGCGGACCGTCATAAGCAGCCGCCGGTTCCTCCTCGGTTTCGGGGTATGGTAAGGGGCTCGAACACCTTGGAGAAACCTTTAATCGGTCTATCTCCATGTGTTTAAGCACCCCCACCGAAATGCACACATCATTATCATTTTTTCCAATTTTAATTCCAACGTTATTTAAACTAGAGAAAATACGAGAATCAGAAAAAGAAAAAAATGATTTATTGCAAGGTGTACCTGTAGGAGGGTCGAGGTTACGCTCCGCCTGACGCCACATCGCCTTGGAGAGGGAGCACTCATCAGTGGCTGAGGACCCGTCAGCAGAGGTGAAGTGACGACCACTACGCCGTAACGGAGTATCCGTCAGCTTGGTTGGAGTAGAATGGAGCGCCGGCTGCGGCGTTGGAGAAGACGGAGCCGATCCCAATGGTGCAGCAGCTCCTGGCTCCATTAGAACGTCAGCAACGGGTGACGAGGATAGCTCCATGCTGCGCCCCGTGGCTGGACCAAGTGTCACCGCAGCAGCCTGATGACAGCTCGGCGCGCTCTATAGCGAGGGTGACGACGCAGGTGATTGCAGAACCTTTGCCTGAGCAGTCATGGGCTGTACTGGGCGTCCATCACTGGTAGTTGTTGACGAGCCTAGCTCAGCGACAGCGGCCTCCTGTAGCGTCAGTTGCACAGAGCCATGCAACCCCACGGGCGAGTTCTTGTTGGCTGAAGCATCCATGCAAGTATCAGTACATACACATGCAGCTACAGTTGCACCCATGCAAGCATGCACTTCCATGCGTGGAGATTCCATGGCCGCCACTCGCGGCGTCCAGAGCAAAGGCAGCTCATTCTGCAGAAGAGGTTGGTGCAGCGGTGTACCAAGGTTGACGGATACCGGAGGCGGCGCCGGCAACGACGACGGCGAAGTGTAACCTGCAACAATCTCGCCAAGCATGTTCGAAGGCCCTATAGTGTGCTGCAGTTCAGACAACGGCGCGGCGAGAGATGCAGTCAACATAGGAACTGGAGTACTCAAGCTCGAGTTCGGAGGAGGATTCACACTCACAGAGTTTCCTTTCTTTGCTTTTTTGCTAACATCACCATCGTTAATTTCATCATCACGGCCATGACCTCTATCTGGGCCATCATCATGTTGCCTCCAGATTAGAGGTATGAAATCTGCATCTGGAATATAGTCATCCTTTTCAACCTGGTAAAAAAAGTTATACCCATCAAGCTTGACAAATGCCTCTGCGATTGTGGAATCTCCTCCCAAGTCATTATTATAGGTGAATATATCCAAAGAGCGCACAACAACCTGAATGCGTATAATACCATGATGACGTAGGGCATAAAGATCAACATCTTGAGTTGCTCCAATGACCGATCCAACAGCCCAAAGCCCGAGGAAATGTCGTAGTGAATGAGGAACGCCGTAAACGTGCACCCAAACAGTCTCCAGAGAAACATAAGATGGGACATCTTCAACTTTCCATTCTTTAAAAGAAATTTCAACACCATGCGACTTGACTCGAACCTCTAGGTCAGCCATTCAACGAAGATAGTCAAAGGAGGGGAATGACACCAAAAAGGCATCCTTGCCATGCAGAATACCCTCCCACTTCCACTGAGTCTAAGTCCGAACGATCCTAGCAATCTCAGCTTCAAGCACCACTTCAGGTAGCTCCCCACCGGAAACTGTGACTAAGGCAATTGGCGATGCTGATGGAGAACTGTTGATGTCCTTGCACATGTGCTCTGGGATCTGAATGAACATGGAAGCATTAGATCCTTGTCCACAAAAAGATGCCGAGGGCCGTGGCTGCTTCAGAACGGGACAATGAAACATAGCGTGCTTGAAATTGTTGCAGATGTAGCAAAAGTGCACCATAGTACAATCTCTGGACATGTGATCATTAGACCGGCATTTGAAACAGTGCATCTTTTCTTTCTTGGTTTTAGGCACGTTGGCGGAGGCTTCGTCCTGTTGAGCGGCAGCTGTGCCGTCGGACTCGGCTAATGGTAGCATGGCGTGGGAGACCTTTTGGGAGAAACCCACATGATTTAGAATTTATTAGAATACTCTATGTGCTTCACTTATATCTTTTGAGCTAGATAGCTTTGCTCTATGTGCTTCACTTATATTTACTAGAGCACAGCGTGGCTTTATTTTGACGAAATTGTTGATCTCTCATGCTTCACTTATATTATTTTGAGAGTCTTTTAGAAGAGCATGGTATTTGCTATGGTTATAAATTTGGTCCTAGAATGATGAGCATCCAAGTTGGGTATAATAAAAACTATCATAGAAAGTGCATTAAACACTAGGATCAATTTGATGCTTGATAATTATTTTGAGATATAAAGGTGGTAATGTTAGAGTCATGTTTTTTGGGTAATTATGAAATTGAGAAATACTTGTGTTGAAGTTGGCAAGTCTCGTAGCATGCACGCATGGTAAAAGTTGTGTGACAAATTTGTTGCATAGGATGCTCTTTTAATTGTCTTCCTTATGAGCGGAGGTCAGGATCGCGCGATGGTTAACTCCTACCAACCCTTCACCTAGGAGCATGCGTAGTAGTACTTTGCTTCGAGGGCAAGTAGACTTTTGCAATAAGTATGTGAGTTCTTTATGACTAATGTGAGTCCATGGATATATGCACACTCACCCTTCCACTTTGCTAGCCTTTATTATGCCGCGCAACCTTCGCCGGTATCATGCACCCATTATTTACCTTCCTCAAAACAGCCACCATACCTACCTATTATGGCATTTCCATAGCCATTCTGAGATATATTGCCATGCAACTCTCCACCATTCTGTTTATTATGACACGCTCCATCATTGTCATATTGCTCTTTGCATGATCATGTAGTTGACATCGTATTTGTGGCAAGGCCACCTTCATAACTTTTCATACATGTCACTCTTGATTCATTGCATATCCCGGTACAACGCCGGAGGCATTCACATAGAGTCATATTTTGTTCAGTATTGAGTTGTAATTTTTGAGTTGTAAATCAATAAAAGTGTGATGATCTTCATTATTAGAGCATTGTCCCAAGTGAAGAAAGGATGATGAAGACTATGATTCGCCCACAAGTCGGGATGAGACTTCGGACTCTAAAAAAAGAGGCCAAAGATCCCACCAAATAAAAAAGAGAGGCCAAAGAAGCCCACTAAAAAATGACAGAAAAGAGAGAAGGGACAATGCTACTATCTCTTTTCCACACTTGTGCTTCAAAATAGCACCATGATCTTCATGATAGAGAGTCTCCTATGTTGTCACTTTCATAACCTAGTGGGAATTTTTCATTATAGAACTTGGCTTGTATATTCCACTGACGGGCTTCCTCAAAATGCCCAAGGTCTTTGTGAGCAAGCAAGTTGGATGCACCCCCACTAAGTTTCTTTTGTTGTGCTTTCATACATTTATAGCTCTAGTGCATACATTGCATGGCAATCCCTACTCGCTCACATTGATACCTATTAATGGGCATCTCCATAGCCTGTTGATACGCCTAGTTGATGTGAGACTATCTCCTCCCTTTTTGTCTTCACAACCACCACCATATACCACATATAGTGCTATGTCCATGGCTTGCGCTCATGTATTGCGTAAGAGTTGAAAAAGCTGAAGTGCATTAAAAAGTATGAACCAATTGCTTGTCAGAAACCGGGGTTGTGCATGATGAGAGTATTTTGTGTGATGAAAATGAAGCACGACCTAACTATATGATTTTGTAGGGATGAGCTTTCTTTGGCTATGCTATTTTGATAAGACATGATTATTTGTTAGTATGCTTCAAGTATTACTATTTTTATGTTTTATAAGCTTTTATCTTGAATCACTTGGATCTGAACAATCATGCCACAATAAAGAAAATTACATTGAGAATTATGCTAGGTAGCAATCATGGAAGACTATATGATAGTTGAGTATGTGGAGTTTGCTAAATCAAAGCTCTGTCATAGACCCTTCCTGAAAATAAGATGAATTGGAATTGTTTGATGACTAAGAACATAGTTTGCTAGTTTTCAAGAAAGATTATGGTCTATGCTTTAACATGTGAATAGCTTGTTACTTGATCATTAGAAGTTTTATGAGATGAGCTACTGTTATGACATATAATGATGCTAGAAAAGGTGATTGAAATTATCATTGATCAAACTTATGCACCTGCTAGCATTCACACTTCATAAATTATTTCTTTTATCATTTACCTACTCGAGGACGAGCATGAATTAAGCTTGGGGATGCTGATACGTCTCCAACATATCTATAATTTATGAAGCATTCATGCTATATTATTATCTGTTTTGGATGTTTATGGGCTTTATTATACACTTTTATATTACTTTCGGGACTAACCTACTAACCGGAGGCCCAACCCATATTGCTGTTTTCTTGCCTATTTCAGTGTTTCGAAGAAAAGGAATATCAAACGGAGTCCAAATGGAATGAAACCTTCGGGAGAGTTATTTTTAGAACGGAAGCAATCCAGGAAACTTGGAGTGCACATAAGGGAAGCAACGAGGAATCCACGATGCAGGAAAGCGCGCCCTACCCTCCTGGGCGCGCGCCCACCCTCGTGGGCCCCTCGTGGCTCCCCTGACCGACTTCTTTCGCCTATATATGTCCATATACCCTAAAAACATCGGGGAGCACAATAGATCGGGAGTTCCGCCGCCGCAAGCCTCTGTAGCCACCAAAAACCTCTCGGGAGCCCATTCCGACACCCTGCCGGAGGGGGGATCCCTCACCAGTGGCCATCTTCATCATCCTGGCGCTCTCCATGACGAGGAGGGTGTAGTTCACCCTCGAGGCTAAGGGTATGTATGAGTAGCTATGTGTTTGATCTCTCTCTCGTGTTCTTAAGGTGGTACAATCTTGATGTATCGCAAGCTTTGCTATTATAGTTGGATCTTATGATGTTTCTCCCCCTCTACTGTCTTGTGATGAATTGAGTTTTCCCCTTGAAGTTATCTTGTCGGATTGAGTCTTTAAGGATTTGAGAACACTTGATGTATGTCTTGTGTGGGATACCCGTCGTGACAATGGGGTATTCTATTGATCTACTTGATGTATGTTTTGGTGATCAACTTGCGGGTTCAGTGACCTTGTGAACTTATGCATAGGGGTTGGCACACGTTTTCGTCTTGCCTCTCTGATAGAAACTTTGGGGCACTCTTTGAAGTACTTTGTGTTGGTTTGAATAGATGAATCTGAGATTGTGTGATGCATATCGTATAATCTGGCCCACGGATACTTGAGGTGACATTGGAGTATCTAGGTGACATTAGGGTTTTGGTTGATTTGTGTCTTAAGGTGTTATTCTAGTACGAACTCTATGATAGATCGAACGGAAATAATAGCTTCATGTTATTTTACTATGACTCTTGAATAGATCGATCAGAAAGGATAACTTTGAGGTGGTTTCGTACCCTACCATAATCTCTTTGTTTGTTCTCCGCTATTAGTGACTTTGGAGTGACTCTTTGTTGCATGTTGAGGGATACTTATATGATCCATTTATGTTATTATTGTTGAGAGAACTTGCACTAGTGAAAGTATGAACCCTAGGCCTTGTTTCCTAGCATTGAAATACCGTTTACGCTCACTTTTATCATTAGTTACCTTGCTGTTTTTATATTTTCAGGTTACAAAAAGCTATATCTACCATCCATATATTGCACTTGTATCACCATCTCTTTGCCGAACTAGTGCACCTATACAGTTTACCATTGTATTGGGTGTGTTGGGGACACAAAGAGACTCTTTGTTATTTGGTTGCACGGTTGCTTGAGAGAGACCATCTTCATCCTACGCCTCCCATGGATTGATAAACCTTAGGTCATCCACTTGAAGGAAATTCGCTACTGTCCTACAAACCTCTGCACTTGGAGGCCCAACAATGTCTACAAGAAGAAGGTTGTGTAGTAGACATCACCTGGCCTTTTGCGGTCTGGAGGCTAGACATGGTCGGACCCCTTAAAGGAGGAAGCCATAAGAAGAAATATTTACTGGTTATGGTCGACAAGTTCACTAAGTGGATAGAAGCCAAACCAGTCAAAACGGCTAAAGCCGGACCGGTTATAGACTCCATATCCGGTGTTGTACACCGTTATGGTATCCCGCATAGTACTATTACTAACAACGGTTCTAACTTTATGGCCGATGAGGTGAAAACCTGGTGCGCTAATTTGGGCATCAAGCTCGATTACGCCTTCGTATATCACCCTCAGACAAACGGTCAGGTCGAAGAGGCTAACGACTTGATAATGAGCGGCATTAAACCCAGACTAGTGTGATTGCTGCGTGAGTCAGACAAGCACTGGGTTAAAGAACTCGATTCTGTACTATGGGGGCTACATACCACGCCCAATTGCACGACCGAATACACCCCTTTTTTCATGGTGTACGGCGCCGAGGCAGTATTGCCTTGCGACATTATTCATGACTCACCTCGAGTGTGCATGTATGAAGAGAGAGAGGCCGAGCTCGATTGGCAGGACGATTTGGACGGCTTGGAGGAGGAGCGCGACATCGCGAAGGCCCGTTCCACATTTTACCAACAGCAAGCTCGGCGATATCAAAGCAGGGAAGTACGGGCAAAGACTTATAATGTCGGTGAACTCGTCCTACGCCTACCAGAGAAGAAAAAGGACAAGCTCAATCCCAAATGGGAGGGTCCCTTAGTTCTCACTGGAGGAGCCTATCGCCTTCGCAACGCTTCGGATAATCGTTTGGAACCAAACCCATGGAATGCGGCTTGGCTCCGAAGATTCTACGCCTAAGTTCACTCTTATAACCTTTTTTCGTCTTTTTCCATTTCACCCTTTTTTCTTTCCTTTTTCATTTCTGTACGGCTTCTACCAGTGTTCGAATAAACCGCACACTCGAGGGATATACATCATTAAATGTACATACCCCATAATACCTGGGGGCTTCTTTTCACAGAAGCTTATTATGATTATTATTTTGGAGCGTCAAGCTCACCGCATATATGTGTTGTCTACTCACATGTGTCCTGTCTTCACCATTATATGCACCTTTATGACTTAAGTTTTTGCCAAGCTGGGTTGCCTGGCTCCTGTGCTTATGCCCTACATTCCCGCTTATTCGGCTAGGGCATAAAGCCAGCACCTCTGCGATTGTTATAGCCGGGTTATCCGGACGTGTACCTCAGACGGGTGAAGCCAAAAGCTAGCGTTCTTAAGGGAATAATCGGTCGGCGGACAAGAAACGAACTGCCCTTGTTGCAATATATGCCCCCAAATTATAATATGTACTGTGATTTCTCGCGCCACAGCTTATGCATGCGCAAAAACGCATGCTGGCCCAGGGAAAGGAACCCTTAACGAAACTAATCTCTCTGGAAGATGTTTCTTACGATCAAATGTAATATAACATAACTCCCCGAATACAACTTGTCTGTTTAAGCAACTATGACTGGACTGCCTAGTTTTTGAACATGCCTTGGTGTTTACCAATGGTATATATATATATATCCGGAAACACACCAAACCTTGGGTTCTGGAGGTTGAAGCGAAAAGTCGGACATGACAATCGTTTTACAATTCGGCCGGAGATAAGTTTGTTGATAAAGTACACTACTACTTGGACTCAAAAACTTCTTGTTCCTCTAGACCCTCTAGTAGGTTGTCTAGTTTACAATCTTGTTGTGAAAACTTAGCAGCCATTTTCACTTGATCGTACACTAAGCTAACAGGAATTTCTTGTCCATCTGGTCCCCGAGGTCCGATCCGTGCCATATGATTAGGATCAAGCTTGGTATACCGTGTTTTCACCATGGCCCAGGCTTCTTGGGCGCCTTCTCGACATGCTGATATCTTCCATAGATCCAAGTGGCGACGAGCTCCCTTGAACAAATTCGCAAGCTCATCCATATAGGACGACCATAAAGCCTTAGCCATGTTCCTCAATTTCCAAGCTCGCTCGTGCACTTTGAACAGCTCTTGTAGCAGGTCGCCTTAGAATCCAGACACTTCTGCTTTGGGACGTCCGGTTAACACACCTACAGAAGCAAACTTGTCAAATTTTCAAAACAGGAGACCGTGTGACAAATAGGTTAAAGAGCATGCTAAATATGCCGCCTTTCAGCTTCTTGTTCTCCTTCAAAGCATCCGATAATTGGGCTCTTAAATCCTTCAGCTCTTCGGCTTGCTTGATATTTGCATCCTGCAGTTTGTTTTTCTCATTAATGGTCCGTGTCAATACACGTTGACCAGCGGCTTCTTGCCCTTCGGCATGTTGTTTGTCCGCTTGAGCAGCCCTTAGCTTCTCCTCCAGTTGGTATGTCGAGCCTACCAATGAGACAGAAGCATAATTGAGGAACCTTGTTGTAGGCACATAACCTTAATTCCGAGCTGCTGACGTACTTACCATCAGGTGCCTTCTTGGATTTCTTCAAATTTTCCAGTTCGATGGTGGCAGCAGTCAGCTTAGTTCGGCATTCTTCTAGCTCCTTCGACAATGTGTTTATTCCTCTCCATAAGTACCTAACAATGTAACGACTCTTAAAACAGTTGGTCCAACTGCTTCAAGACTCAGGGGCTACTAGCATATGATTATTGAATCTGCGCGAAAAATTCTTACCCGCATATCCTTCGAAAGTTGGTGAGTGGCTCCAGCAGCTCCATCACGAGCAGCTCGGATATAAGCATCCGCAGAGCTGAGAGCATTGAAAGCCTCTTCGGAAAAATGTGGGTCGCGCATAGCCGCTCTCCGCCGTCGGTGACCCATCGCACTCTCCACTTCGGAGTTTGTGATGGATACATTATCTGAATCCTCTGGGAGATGACAATCCGGCACTGCTCCCGCATCCCCTCCAGTCCTTGTGACAAGGTCCGGGGCTGGATTAGTCTGTGCATGGCTGGCCAGGTCTCCGGATGCAGTCCGGCATACACTCCTTCTGCAATATGGCACAGCAGGGAACGCCACCGCCCGATCTATCTGCTGAGTGCTTATTAAAGGATTATACCTCTTCGACGTAGAAGAGGGCCCGACTGTATCGTCGTTTGCCTTTCTTTTTAGAGACGCGCCTTCTGCAGGCATTGTCTTTTTAGAGGATGCCTTTGCTGCAGCACGCTGGTGCAAGCGTCGCCCCTTGGGAGCACGATATAGTGCGGTGGGTGAGTAGTAGTAGGAAAAATCTTTTTGAGGAGATGACTCCTGGGTACTTACATGGGAGGAAGGGAGAAGGCCGGGGTAGTCGTCTATAACAGCCACTTCCATGCCGTCGTAGCTCGTCTGATAAAAGACTCCATCCTTAAAGTCTACAAATATATCTGGATCCTCTTCAAACCCGGGGTCAAGGTCTCGATTATGGTCCTCTGGCTACAGAGAGGGGCTGTATATCCCCGTGACGATCTTTCTCCATTCCTGTTAAAGGTAATCGGATTAAGTTCGATTATAAAGCATAGTTAAGGAAAAGATCGAGTAAGGCCAATAATCAAAGACTCACCTAGTTAATGGGGGTATACATGGAGAAACCTTCTCGACACTTCATGCGAGCGAAATCTTCCTTTTCCCCTTTTAAAAGGTCAGCCAACGTGGCGGCCAGCGTGGCGAAATTAGCCAGACCCTTGCGCCCACAATGTGAGGTGTCGTCCTCCCCATTGTAATGCCACATGGGAAGCCCTCTGGATTGAAGCGGCTGAATGCATCGCGTTATTGAAATCGACATTACTTCAACTATAGATAGTCTGGAGTGGGCAAGTATTCTGATCTTGTTCACTAGCCTCTTGACTTCCGCACTATCTTCTTCTTCATTACTTCGGGGACGCCAGCTAGCGCACTTCTTTAAAGGAGCGGAGGAAATTCGGTAAGACCTTGCCAGATTGGGTCCGGAAGGACAACGTCTTCGATGTAGAACTACCTCGAGGGCCACTCTTTGGATGCCTTCTTCGGAGTGCCAGATAGGTATCCTGTTCCGCCTATACGCCATACTTCGGCACCACCCACCTCGAATATGGATCCCTTCTGGGAGTGGGGGACGAGGCAGAAATATTTCCTCCATAAATCAAAATGGGCCTCGTAGCCTAGGAGCAGCTCGCAAAGAGCAACAAAACCTAGGATGTGTAGAATGGAGCCCGGCGTGAGGTTCTACAGTTGGAGACCATAATACTCCAGAAGACCTCTGAGGAAGGGGTGGGTTAGAAATCCCATGCCCCTCAGCAGGAATGAAACAAAGCACACCCGCCCCCCTTTGTTGGGATTGGGGAATTCTCCGCCAGGGCTTGACCGTTGAAGGTAGTTAATCCCGCCCGAACGGGGACTAGATCTGATGGAGGGAGATATCCCTACGCCTGAAGCTTGGTCAATTAGGCATGGGGTACTGAAGCTCTCCCAGTCGCCTTCTTGATGGTCGTGTGGGCGCGAGGAAGAACATGGAGCGTTGGCCATCTCTGGTTGGTTTCCTATGGCAAGCTCTAAGGATTTTCATCTGATGAGGAATGGCATATGAGATTCTATCTCTTTAAATAAGTGCCTTCCCTACATGGTCAAGGGGTTACTTGTAAAAATACTTAGACCCTTCGTATTCGTCTGACATGTGGAAGCCGAGGCAACGGCAGCGCAGAAGCTGAAGAGTACAATATTTAATGTAAAGGCCGAACTATATGGAGTACAATGAGGAACTCGCCTTGCAAAGCCGAAGACATGAAGCCGGATACAACGTCATCACTGGAGGTAAGTTCGGGGGCTACTGAGGAGTCCTAGATTATGGGGTCCTCGGAGAGCCGACCTATGTGATGTGGGCCGAACTAACGTGCCGTGAAGATATAGAACCGAAGGCCTTCTCCCATGTCCGGATGGGACTCTCCTTTGCGTGGACGGCAAGCTTGCATCCGGATGTGTAGTTTCCTTCCTTTGTAAACTGACTTTGTACAACCCTAGTCCCCTCCGGTGCCTATATAAACCGGAGGGCTTAGTCCTTAAGGGCGATCACAATCATACAGGTTAGACATCTAGGGTTTAGCCATTACGATCTCGAGGTAGATCAACTCTTGTAACCCCTATACTCATCAAGGTCAATCAAGGAGGAAGTAGGGTATTACCTCCATTAAGAGGGCCCGAACCTGGGTAAACATCATGTCCCCTGCCTCCTTGTTAACTTCGGTCCTTAGACACACAGTTCGGGACCCCCTACCCGAGATCTGCCAGTTTTGACACCGACACCTGCTGCGTGCTACCAGTATCTGCTGGAGCCTGCGGAACTTCTCTAGAGTCGGTGTCGGGAATGTAGATTGACTCGTCCTTGCTGCTCTCCACATTCGAGAGTGAGGCGAGGTCGGCGGTGTTGATGCTATAATCAGAGGCGAATCTGTCGATGATGTGGTCCTCCACCACATGGTCGGTGAAGTAGTAGTCACAGACCATGGTGACGAGGTGTTACGTTGGTGAGGGTTGGAGGTATTTTGTGGGGTTGCGACAGTGTCCAACCCTGTGATACTAAGGCCCCAGCTATGAGCGTCATGGCTGTTGATGTGTTGTTTTCACCCTCCAAGTTAGAAGTCATCGTGTGGGCATCGCGTAGCACAATGTGTGTGACCAGATTTCGATCTCTTGGCTGATTTAGTGGTGCATGCATTCGTGAATTGCTTGCTGGTACGTGGCTCCGATGTTCTGGAGTCCGAACAAGCCTCCTAAGCCAAATGTTTGTGGTGAAGATGCCACGAGGCTTGATGAAGCCGCCGATGCCATCTGTTGGATCGGCGGGACGCACATGCGGAGGCCACCATGGTTGTGTATGATGAAGGCCACGACACCGACGTAGATCGTGGGGACATGGCAGGGCGGTGGGATGATGTCGACACGGTCTGCCCCATCTGAAGTGAAGGTGAAAATGCCAAAGGTCGGGCTCTCCCCAATAGGAGATCGCCGGGGGTCGGGGAAGATCTGATCTGAGATCAGTCTCCAGCTGACGCACCACGTGCCTGGTGCACCAACTAATGGTGCATGATTCTACCAGTACCCTCGGTAGGGTAGCTAGCGTGGATGAAAGTCCTAGATCGGAAGTCACACAACGATTTTACCGAGGTTCACACCTCCGGTGAGGAGTAATACCCTATGTGCCTGCTGTTGATATTCATGGTGGGTATACCTCGTGCGAGGGATTACAATGGTGTGTGTGAAGTGCTATCGAGAGTCTAATCTATGGGAAAAGATGGGAATGAGAGCCCTCCTACCCCCACCTTATATACACGATGGGGGCTAGGGTTTTAGGAGGGAGACGCGATCTAGGTCATTGCCAGCGTATTTGGGCACCAAGCAGATCCTTGACACCTATCTGCTCTTTCGGGCTCCTTGTTGTTGTAAGGTATGCGGTGGGCCTCCCAAGCCCTTGGGTAGGCGTGCTACTGGGCTCCCTATGGGTGAGCCACCCCCGATACAATACACCACTATGTGCATAGAGTACATGTAAACTACCAAGAGATTTCTGAGATGTATCTAAGAGCCTGGCCGCTCGACTTATATAGCACACTGGAAGAGGGGCTTAGGGTACATGATGCTAGTAGGCTACGTACGAGGATGTAGATTCTATTGGGGAACGTAGCAGAAATTCAAAAAAATTCCTACGTGTCACCAAGATCTATCTATAGAGAAACCAACAACGAGGGGAAGGAGAGTGCATCTACATACCCTTGTAGATTGCTAAGCGGAAGCGTTCAAGAGAACGGGGTTGAAGGAGTCGTACTCGTCGTGATCCAAATCACCGGAGATCCTAGTGTCGAACGGACGGCACCTCCGCGTTCAACACACGTACAGCTCGGTGACGTCTCCCATGCCTTGATCCAGCAAGGAGAGAGGGAGAGTGAGGGAGTCCTAATGGACGGCGGCAGTAGTCTGAACCTGCTTTACCAGGACATAGTGCGAAAAATGGGCATCGATCCTTCCAAGGATTAAACCCACAAAGACAACCTTCAAAGGTGTCATACCAAGGGTAGAAGCCAGATGTACAGGCTCGGTTACACTCGAGGTGGTCTTCAGATCCCCGGATAACTTCCGGAGCGAGGAGTTAATCTTCGACATAGTCCCATTCCGCAGCGGCTAACACGCCCTGCTTAAACGAACCGCATTTGCAAAATTCAATGCGGTGCCGCACTACGCATATCTCAAGCTCAAGATGCCAGGACCTCGCGGAGTCATCATGGTAAACAGAAACACCGAACGCTCTCTCCGAACGGAGGAGCACACGGCGGCCCTGGCGGCGGAAGTACAGAGTAGCCTCTCAAGGCAGTTCTCCAATCCAGGCGTCAAACGTCCGGACAACGTCAAGCGAGCCCGAAGTAACCTACAACAAATCCGACTGGCACGTTCCGAGCAAGCATAGCAGTGCGGCCCCAACCCCAGCCCCCGCCAAACGGCAATACTGGTACCATGCGTACATAATTATGCCTTAGAGATACCATGGGCATAAGGGGAGGGGCACAACAACGGCACGCCCAGAATGCGGCTTAACCGCACTAAGGGGCTCCCTATTTCGCCGCTTTCCTTTTCACACACTTTCAGGACCCAACTATTCGGAAGGCCTGTCCGGTAATACACTCGCCGAACCCACGATGTAACAGCCAGGGAGGGAGCAAGCCACGTCAAAAGTCCAGGTGGTCTCTATAACGAGTTTAATACCTGTTTTACTTACAATCTCACAGCTTGCCCCTGGAGGGGAATATGTCAAATACTCCCATCACTTGCTTACCGCACTTCTTGTATCGTTCTGCTTTCGCAGCAGCCCCTTTTTTAATAAACAATATATAGCTCTTACCTATTATTGTACTTACCTATTTTTATATACAAATATGTTCAATCATGACATTCTGCAACCGTACACTTTGGTGCGGACAATACACCAGGGGCTTACAACACCCCATAACATGGTGTGAGAAGACCGAACACTCTCACGAGTGCGGCACCCCGAACTTATAGCACTATATGCATCGGCTCTGAATCATGTCTTTGGTCAATAGTTGGGTTTGCCCGGCTCCCATGTTTTGGTACCTTATGTTCCGCATTGTTGGCTAAGGTAGCGCAGGGAGAACTACTGAGATTGTGCCCCAGTTGAGCTGGGTTAACACCTCAGTAGAGAAAGCTAAAACTGACTGTCATGATAGTGCGAGAGACCGGTCGCTGTTCGCGAGGTTTCTTCGAGTCCTTAAAGACTTATGCCGCTTCGAGCGAGGAACCGGACTTATCCGGCCTAGGCGTGGATAGCGCCCCGAACTCAGTCTTCCGAATACTAGGGGCTTAGCCGAAATTTAAAATTATAGAATTCTATGGCTAAGTGAGAGTGATAAAGCATTATAAGTCCGACGGCCTGGTTCGTTGTGCTGAATGCCTCCCTAGATGGACCCAAGAATGGGAACAAGAGCGCTCAGGTTTATCCCGAACACCCCAGCACTCGTGGCATGGGGGTCGAAGCCGACAACTTGCATCTCTCAGATTTGATAAACGGCCGCACAGAAGGCAATATTTTAAATTAACAAGCGTTGCTTAACGTATATGAACAAAGCTTTAGCGTACAGGATAACAAATGCGAGTCTACTCAAAAATTACATCTTTGGAGCACTCATCCGCTATACGGCGGGCACCCTTCAGAACGCCATTATAATACATCTCGGGCGTACGATACTCCTTGCCCGGCAGTGGTGCGTCCATCACCAGCTTCTCCACATCTAGCTTGCCCCAGTGCACCTTAGCACGGGCAAGGGCCCGATGGGCACCTTCAATACAAACGGAGCGCTTGACAACCTCAATCCACGGACACGCGTCCACCAGCCGCCGCACCAGACCGAAGTAGCTCCCAGGCATGACTTCTCCAGGCCACAACCGAGCTATGAGGCCCTTCATGGCCTGTTCGACCACTTTGTGAAGCTCGACCAACTGCTTCAGCTGGTCGCTCAGGGGCACCGGATGTTCGGCCTCAGCATACTGAGACCAGAACACTTTCTCCGTCGAGCTCCCCTCTTCGGCTCGGTAGTATGCGGCGGCATCAGACACACTAGGGGGCAGATCGGCGAACGCTCCTGGAGAGCTCCGGATTCGGGTAAGTAGCAGATAATTAACTTTTATATTTTTGCTTTGCATAAAGAATGCCTTCTGGGCTTCTGGGCTTCGGCCTTAGCGGTCTTGGCACTGTCAAGAGCCAAGGCAAGCTCGGACTCTCGAGTCTTCGAGTCACGCTCCAAACTCTCATGTTTTTCCACGAGAGCCTGGAGCTCTTGCAGCACCTCCGCCACCCGCGCCTCCTGCTTCTCTCGCTCGGTGCGCTCCAAGGCCGCGCTCTTTTCGGCCTCGGAGACCGCCTCTTTCAGGGTCGCCACCTCGGTCGTGGCTCCTGCAACATTAACGTTGGTCCTGTTCTTATTTTGCAACCAAGTATTTCTATATACATTTTCAGGAGGTACTATGTACCCTCTTTATCCTCGAGCTGCTTCTTGGCACGACCAAGCTCGCTCTCCGACCGCTCGAGGCTTTCCTTCAATGCATTGACCTCCGCAGTCAGTGCGGCAGAGGTCAGCAGCGCAGCCTGCATTCCCATATCGACATATTTCTATTAAACTCCTGCGTATATCTTTTTAGATCCTTAGCTCGGCTTTTCTTTCCGAACACCGAACTGAGCATCAGGGGCTACTGTTTATGCGGTAATATTTTTATATATATGTTTTTGAACACATACCTCAAAGCCCGTTAACAGGCTTGTGCAGGCTTCCGTCAGCCCGCTCTTGGCGGACTGAACCTTCTGAATCACCGCACTCATAACAGTGCGGTGTTCCTCGTGGATGGAGGCGCCGTTAAGCGCCTCCAGCAAATTGTCCGGCGCTTTCGGGTGGACGGAAGTCGCCGGCGTCGCAGGCTTGCCCTTCTTATGAAGGCGCCGCCTGTCGGACTCTGGAACCGCTGATGGTTCTGGAGCAGTGTCCAGCCCGGGGCCGGACTTAGATCCCTCCGGAGCTTTACCCCCTTTGGGCCTAGAGTCCGGACGGTCGCCTTGGGCGCCTCCAGGACCACCTCCTCCTGGTTTTGTCCCCTACGGGACTCCACCTCAGCGTCGTCTGTAGGGAGAGGGGAGGAGGCCGTCGGAAGTGAAGCACTATTCACATCCGACGAATTCAAAGAGCCGCTCGCCGAATCGCCAAGCTGAGCTCTGGGCGGACTGCATGATTAGATTCGGCGTTAGAAGCTATCGAATAATAAAGGAGTGCAATAAGACATTCGGGTAGCCGGACACTTACGATTTTGCCAGTGGCTTGACCCTGGATGGCCATTCCCCCCCGCCGTCTTCGGCGTCGGGGGCATAGTCCGGCAGAAGGGTCTTCACCTTCTTGGACCCTCCGGCTTCCCCAGTTGGGGCGGCCTTTCTTTTCTTTCCTCCCCCCGTTGGAGGGGGAGAGGCATCTTCTTCTTCTTCCTCCTCCTCGTCTTCAGAGGCAGAGGGTGCGTTGGGGTTGTCGGGCAAATCCGACGCCACCGGGCGCCGGGAACTCTTTCGGGTCCCCGCGGCCTTCTCCTTGGCCTTCTTCTCCGGCACCACATGAGGTGCCGGAACTAGTAGCTTTGCTAATTGCGTGTCTGCTGGGCCTTCGGGCAAAGGAGCCGGACAGTCAAACTGTCCAGATGTCCTCTTCCAGTCCTGTCAAAGGAACGGGAGTTTAGATCCCACGTAAAGTCACACTATGAAATTCGGATATCCCGTAAGGGAACTAATGTGAGCTTACTTCGGAGGCTTGACGTTTGGCGCAGAATCCGCGATCCTCGGTGACAGGAGGGGAGACCTCGGAACTCTTGAAAAGCACCTTCCAGGCGTCCTCGTGCTTCGTTTCGAAGAGCCGGGATAGAGTCTGGTGCTGGGCCGGGTCGAACTCCCACAAATTGAAGTCCCGTCGTTGACACGGGAGGATCCGGCAGAAGAGCATGACCTGGACCACGTTGACAAGCTTGACCTTCTTGGTCACCAGGTCTCGGACGCAGGTTTGGAGTCCGGTCACCTCTTCCGGATTGCCCCATGACAGGCCCGTCTCTTTCCAAGATGTGAGCTGGGTGGGGATGCCGGATCGAAATTCAGGGGCCGCTGCCCACTTAGGGTCACGCGGCTCGGTGATATAAAACCACCCCGATTGCCACCCTTTGATGGTTTCCACGAAGGCACCCTCGAGCCAGGTGACGTTGGCTATCTTGCCCACCATGGCACCTCCGCATTCCGCTTGTCGGCCTTTCACAACCTTCGGCTTGACGCTGAAGATCTTCAGCCATAGGCCAAAGTGGGGCTGGATGCGGAAGAAGGCCTCACACACGACGATAAATGCCGAGATATTGAGGATGAAGTTCGGGGCCAGATCGTGGAAGTCCAGGCCGTAGTAGAACATGAGCCCCGGGATGAACGGGTGAAGAGGAAAACCCAGTCCACGGAGGAAATGGGGAAAAAAACAACCCTCTCATGCGGCCTGGGGGTGGGGACGAGTTGCCCCACATCTGGAAGCCGGTGCGCGATGTCGTTGGACAAGTATCCGGCCTTCCTCAGATTTTTGATTTGCCCCTCTGTGACGGAGGAGGCCATCCATCTACCTCCCACTCCAGACATGGTTGGAGAAAGTTGAGGTGGGAAGTGCGGGCTTGGGCGCTGGAGCTCGAGCTCGCAGGGACGGATAAGCAGAGGAGGAAGAAGGCGTGAATGGAAAGGGCGGATTCTTATCCCCTTATATGGGCGGCCAAAACTATGAGCCCCTCACCGGCCTAATAAAACTCGCTTATCTCCCAAGCGCCGCGGTTAATGGCGCGGTTGGGTTACCCACACCCGTATTGATGAGAATCCCGGAATAAGGGGACATGATCTCTGCTTTGATAAGACGTGCCAAGGAAACCGCCTTGCTAAACGCGCTGAGGTGGAACAATAAAATGAATAAAAGCCTGGCCGTGGCATGATGTCACGCTGCGGGATACGTCAGCAGATCCGATTAACGCAAATATTATTCTCTCTACGGTGGAATGTGGAACTTATTTTGCAGAGCCGGACACTACCCTGGTGTTCAACATCTTCTATGAGATATTCGGAGGAGGAACCCGCCTTGCAATGCCGAAGACAACTTGCGCGCCGGACTCGTCGTCATTGAAGCCTGGTTCGGGGGCTACTGAGGGAGTCCTGGATTAGGGGGTGTCCGGATGGCCGGACTAAGACCTTTGGCCTGTGTCAGTGTCAAAACCGGCGGATCTCGGGTAGGGGGTCTCGAACTGTGCGTCTAGGCGGATGGTAACAGGAGACGAGGGACACGATGTTTTTACCCAGGTTCGGTCCCTCTTGATGGAGGTAAAACCCTACGTCCTGCTTGATTAATATTGATGATGTGGGTTACAAGAGTAGATCTACCACGAGATCAAGGAGGCTAAACCCTAGAAGCTAGCCTATGGTATGATTGTTATTCGTCCTATGGACTAAGGCCATCCGGTTTATATAGACACCGGAG
Organism: Triticum aestivum; assembly: GCF_018294505.1. Lineage (NCBI taxonomy): Eukaryota > Viridiplantae > Streptophyta > Magnoliopsida > Poales > Poaceae > Triticum > Triticum aestivum. The sequence goes on along the minus strand of NC_057798.1, from coordinate 590,978,571 downwards.
AGGGCTAGGGTTACAGAGTCGGTTACAAAGGTAGGAGATCTACATATCCGTATTGCCAAGCTTGCCTTCCACGCCAAGGAAAGTCCCATCCGGACACGGGACGAAGTCTTCAATCTTGTATCTTCATAGTCTTGGAGTCCGGCCGATGATGATAGTTTGGCTATCCGGACACCCCCTAGTCCGGAACTCCCTCAGTAGCCCCTGAACCAGGCTTCAATGACGACGAGTCCGGCGCGCATATTGTCTTCGGCATTGCAAGGCAGGTTCCTCCTCCGAATAATTCATAGAAGATTGTGAACACCAGGATAGTGTCCGGCTCTGCAAAATAAATTCCACATACCACCGTAGAGAGAATAATATTCACACAAGTTCAATCTGCTGACGTATTCCGTGGCGTGACGTCACACCACAACCAAGCCTTTATTTGAAACATTTTTATTGTACCACTTCAGCGCGTTTAGCGAAGCGGTTTCCTCGGCACGTCCTGTCGAAGCAGAGATCGTGTTCCCCTCATTCCGGGATTCCCATCAATGCGGACGTGGGTAACCCAACCGCGCCCGTTGCCACACCCCCTCCATCGAAGGCGGGTTCCAAACAGTCACGGGGACGGCTCTTGGTATTCTTCCTCTTTATAATGAGACCAAGGCCCGTTCTTTTTATTCAATCTTCTATCGAATCCGCCCCTCTCCCTGAGTTCCAACACCCAGGGCTCCGAATTCAGGTACCTTCGATCCTCGACAATGTCCGGTCCTGATCTACGAGGCTGGTGGATGCCCTCCTCCGTCATGGAGGAGGACGTGCTAAAGCTGAGAGAGGCCAGGTATTTAACCTACGAGATTTCGCATAGGCTGCCTGCCCGAGGGAAAGTTATCCCAACTCCCGAGCCTAGCGAGATCGTCGTGTTCATGTCTCACTTCCGTCGGGGTTTAGGCTTCCCGATGGATCCCTTCATGAGGGGGCTCATGTTTTACTATGGGCTGGAATTCCACGACCTGGCTCCGGAGTCCATCCTCCATATCTCATCATTCATTGTCGTTTGTGAAGCCTTCCTCCGCACTACCCCTCACTTCGTCTTATGGCTCAAAACCTTCAACGTGGAGCCAAAGATGATTGAGGGGCGTCAAGCAGAGTGCGGCGGGGCGGTTATAAGCAAGAGGGCCAAAGCTCCATGGCCCAAGGGCTCTTTCCAAGAGGAGCTCGGCTTGTGGCAACAGGAGTGGTTTTATATCACCGCTCCCCGAGGCAGCAGGCAAAAGCCGCCGCCCGTCTTTCGCTCGGGCCCTCCACAGCAGCTGACGTCATGGGTCAACAAGGGGCGTGACTGGGGATCGCCCAAAGACGTCCCCCTGTTGCAAGACCGGATTCAAGTCCTCCAAGAAAGGGAGATCAATCTGGTCGCAGTGGTGCAGGTCATGTTGATCCGGCGCCTATTGCCCTGCAAACGTCGCCCCCTCCGCCTGTGGAAATTTAATCCGGAGGGGCCGCGAGCTCTTCAACACTTCATGGGTTTGACTCCCATGGAGATGTATGAACTGTTCTTCGGATTGCAAGAGACGCATCCGGAATTGACCGAGGACGCTGGCCTAAGCTGCAATCGCCCGGATACTCAAGTAAGTAGCCCTGTGTCCGGACACACCATCCATTTATTTATCGTGAGCTTGCCTTTTAACCAGCTATCCCTGGACAGGAGCGGATAGCGCAAGCAAAACTGATACGGTGTCCGGCCCCCCTCCCTGAGACCACGCAGGATCCCGTGTTAATCAAAATGTTGGAGGTTGCACCTTCAAATGAGGGCGAATGGGGACACGGGGAAACTGTCACTTCTGCCAAGGGGGCGTTTAGTAAGGGAGGAATCGAGAGTCCCTCCTTCCAGGGGGAGAAGTGGAACGCTTTCGAAGACCCGGAGGCCAAGGCCTCAAAGCGGGGAAAGAAATCTGTACCAGAAGGTCCTATGCCAGAAAGCACCCCGGCCGTACTGTCTCCTCGGAGGAATCAACCCTCTAACGAGCCATAAGTAAAAAAGGGGGATTTTATAATTATTAGACACCCCTGCTTAATGTCTAAAGGTAACCACAGTTTTTACCTTGTAGTTCGGATCTCAGCCCATCTCAGCACATCTCATCTTCGGGAGACCTTCGTCCGGAGATGATGGAGAGCGAAACGCCTCCATCTGCCGCCCCATCGCATGGGGCGGACGACCCTGAGGTGTCGTCACGGAGGGTCTCCCCGAGTCCGGCGGGGCCGGAGAGTTCGGCACCCATTGGAGTACGGCCGGTGGAGCTGCAGGATTTGCTTAATAGGGCGTCCATCTCAGAAGATCACCGCACATTAATGGGTAATGTGATTGAGAGGATCTCGTCCGCCGAAAGCGGGTTGTATGAGGCCGTCGGAAGTTTACTGGCGGGATTTGAGGTACGCAAAAAATGGCATACCTGTTGACAGTTTTGCACATGAAGTGCGCCCTGTATAGTAGCCCCTGAGACTTGGTATGCTGTCGAAAACGGCAGCGTGCCTAGGATCATAATCTCAGTTATTAACTGTCGCCTTTCCTATGCAGGTGGCGGAACATTCGGTGGCCAGCCGGACTGATGGATTCGCCGAGCTGAAGAAGCAACTCGATGCTGCAGATGCGGACATCTCGTTGGTCAATAAACGACTTGATGAGTCACAAGGTATGTGATTGCGTCGCGGTCGCTTAGTAAGGGAGCTGATGCCCATTCCTTACAAGTTGTATGCTTGATGCAGATGGTGCTGCTGCTGTGGAAGACCTTCGAGCAGAACTTGCTCGGGCCAAGGAGCAAGCCAGAAAAAGCGAGGCGGCTGCCTTGAAGGCAGCGGAAGAGCTAGAAGCCGAGAAGGCTGCTCACTGCCGAAGCAGGGAGGAGATGGTCGGAATGGCCATGAAATTAAAAGTTGCTACCGACCGCCTGGAGGTTCTTGAAGGAGAACGCCGAGCGGAGCAAGAGGACCTGAAGAAGGCCGATGCCAAAGCCAAGGATGCCCGTAGTGCGATGCGGGCTATGAAGGAGGAACTGCATCAGGTCGGAGACATTGTGGCTGGAAAGCCCTTTATGCTGCGTAGGAAGTTCACGGATCCAAAGTATGCTCAGCTGGGCCGATTGTACGATGCGGAGGATCCTTATCTGGACTTGGCGGCGAGTGCGGCTGACGCAGTCATGCACTTTCGAAGCCAGGAGGATGATGAAATGGAAGAGCTTTTCTGGTCTCAATTCCATAGTCCGGAGCGTCCACTTCCATTGAGTGATCGGCTGGTTGAGTGGGCTGAGCTGAATAGATTGTCCAGACTGGCCATGATGGATGTGGTAACTCATCTGTGGCCGAATAGCCCCAAGCCGAAGAGTTATTTTGGCTTGTTGCAGCAATTCCTTGGGGCCGCCAGGCGATGAAGCGGTCGGCATGCATAGAAGGTGCGCGGATGGCTCTCGCCCGTGGTAAAACATACTGGGCAGAGATGGACGCCACTGCTGTTGCATCCCGGGGTTCGGACAAAAGCCGATTCCCCACCGAGCATTACTTTGAGGAAGTCATGCAGGGTGCTCGTATAATAGAGTCGCAGTGCTCGAAAGATGTTATGTTTGAATGACATGTATGATTTCTAAGATCATGTTCACAATGCAATGACTTTTTATACTTGTGTGTTCAAGTATTGAACTATCTCCTGTGCGGCCGTATATGTATGTATAATCTGAAAGATGGCAGTCTTTGGCTTCAGCCCCCACACACATGGTGCGGGGGTGTTTGCAAAAAGAAAAACACTTTTTCACACTTAATCCAACGTCTTGGTCCTTTTAAGGAGGTGATAGCATAGCAAACTAGGCAACCGGACTACAATGCTTTATCACTTTCACTTAGCCATAGGAGCTCGAATGTGGGGCTACTATATAGCCCCTGATGGCACCGCGCTTCTCCAAACTTGGGGCGCGTATGTGCCTGACCGAGAAACGGTCCTTCGTCAAAGCGGAGGAATTCTAAACATTCCAATGGTTGATCGAGTGGTTGACCAGTCTCTCGCTATATCATGACAGTCAGTTTTCGGCTTTCTCTACTGAGGTGCTCTCCCGGCCGAACCGGGGCACAATCGCAGTAGTTCTCCTGGTGCCGCGTTAGCCGATGATACGGAACGTAAGGCAGCAAAACACAGGAGCCGGGCAAACCCAACATTTGACCAAAGACATGATTCGGAGCTGATGCATATAAGGCCTAACTCGAGACGCCGAACACTCCCTGAGGTGTTCGGTCTTTATGATATCGAGCAAAATAAAGCCCTAAGCCCCTAGTGTCCAGGTACAGGCGGGAACTTCTGACGCGGCCGATGCCAAAACGCCAGCCTCCTCCTCGGCTCTGGTAGGAAACCGGGGGATGTGTATCAAGAAGAGACAGTGAGAAAGGCTTATGCAGGGTCTTAATCTGAAAAGAATCCTTGCAACGGGTCCCTACTGCATGTCTGCGCCTGTGTCTCCGTTGTGATGTATCCTGGACGGGTATAGCACGTGCTTCATCTGTAAAAGAGAAGGACTTAGTTTCCAAGAAATATCGTGCAAAAAAGTGTATCAAAATAAAGTATAATTTGGAAGATGAAGAAAGTTGAGCTTTATTGGCTTTCATCATTTACGCGCGCGGCCCCCTAAAAAAAGGGGTATGCGGCTGGGAAGCCCCTTGCCGGACTCGTCTAACCATGTCCGAGGTCTAAATGACCTGTTTTTAGGGGCTTTGACCTGCAAGGTCGGAATAATGTGTGGCTGTCTAGGCAGCCGCACATTCTCCGTGGTCGAGAGACACCTGGAGTTTTTAAGAATATGCCACGTGGACCGGGCATTTTTAAGCGTAAGAGACGCGTAATGCGGTATTGCATGAAAGCGCGCAAAAGCTGCACGCCCCAGTAGTGCTTAAGGGCTACTACTAAATGGGGCGATGGAGGGTGAGCTTTTCGCGACGGAGGTTGTCGGATGAACCGAACACGACCCCTAGTGGTACAGAGCCTGTAAAATTGGCTAAAAAAGGCCTGGCATCACTCCTTTGAAGGAAGTGCTGCTATAACGAATTTTGGTGGGTTCTATCCCCAGTCTGCGGACGGTGTCCTGGTATAGCAGGGGCCGCGCTGCGTGTTATCACGTGAAGTGAGTTCACTGTTTTGACTTCTAATGGGAAAGTCTTTTGGTTTCCGGAGCGCTGCTTTTGGGTTTCGTCACTGTCACTTGGTGTGTCGAGCCCTTTGTGTTCGGCGTTAAATCGGCCGGACTGCTTGAAGACCCAACAATCTCTGTGGGTATGGTTTGCAGGCTTCCCAGAGGTACCGTGTATTTGACACACTCTATCCAGAATCTTGTTGAGGTTGGATAACTCGTCACTGTTATCCTGTAAGGGCAGTGTTTTGTTGTTCGGCCGAGAGCTTTTGAATCTGGCGTTGACCGCCGTACTATTTGGGCCATTCTCCTTGTTCTGGCGCTGATCTTTTTTGCGTCGTGATTTCCCATTTCCATCCCTGATTTTGGATGTACTCGGGTCGCTGGTGCTGCATCTAGCCAACCAGCTGTCTTCCCCCGCGCAAAAGCGGGTCATGAGACTTGTTAGTGCGGCCATTGTTCTTGGTTTTTCCTGGCCGAGGTGTCTGGCGAGCCATTCGTCTCGAACGTTGTGTTTGAAAGCTGCCAAGGCTTCAGCATCCGGACAGTCGACTATTTGGTTCTTTTTAGTGAGGAACCTGTTCCAGAATTTGCGTGCTGATTCTCTGGGCTGTTGAGTTATGTGACTTAAATCATCTGCATCCGGAGGCCGGACATAAGTCCCCTGAAAATTTGCTCGAAACGCATCCTCAAGCTCTTCCCAACTCCCAATCGTATTTTCTGGGAGGCTTTTAAGCCAATGTCGGGCCGGCCCTTTGAGCTTGAGGGGAAGGTATTTTATGGCATGGAGATCGTCTCCTCTTGCCATGTGTATGTGTAGGATATAATCCTCAATCCAGACTTCGGGGTCTGTTGTTCCGTCGTATGCCTCTATGTTTATGGGTTTAAATCCCGCTGGAAATCCATGATCCACTACCTCGTCGGTAAAACATAGTGGGTGTGCGGCGCCCCTGTATTTGGGTGTGCCGTTGTCTTCAAATGCTCGGCTGGTTGTGTTACTTCCTGGAGTCTTCTTTTTTGGCCCATAGATAGACCTGGCCGGGTTATCCTTTTTCTGAAGATCTTTATGCTGATCATGTGCCGGCTTGTGTGTGGCGCCCCGTGTTGCTCTTGGCCTGTCATCTGGTCGTCTATCCGGCCAGGCGGCCCCTTTCTTTTTTGACTGCGGGGGCTCGAAGGCCTCCTCGTCAAATTCGGGCAACAACTTGCGCTTCTGATAGCTCTTTGTCTGGTGACTAGTGCCATATTTATCTGCGGTGTTGAGTACTTTGCTCCATCTTATTTTGAGTGTGTCTTCCGCTGTTTTGAGCTTCCGCTTTTGCTTCTTCAAACTTCTTGCAGTGGCAACAAGCCTGTTATGGAGATTCGTATGCTCTGGTGATGTGAGATCATCTTCGCCGGGGATGGGTTGCTTGTCCGGTTCATGTCCGGCTGGCTTCTTGTTGACGTGTGCGTCGTCCACTGCTTCGCCCTGCTCTAGGGCCGGGTCCATATGGGTACCGTTTTTGTCGATGCCGGTCTTTGGGCGGCGCTTGCGTCGCTGCTTTGTTTGTCTGTTGGGGGAGTTGTCCTTCGCCACGTCCCGTTTTTCCTCATTGTCGCTTCCTTTTGGTGTGTCCACCATGCATACGTTGTTGGATGGGGTGGCTTTCCTGTGCCCGTTAGGCGCTGGTTCTTGGTCGTCTCCGACATCGTCGTCCATACCGTCGATGTCCTCAGAGTCGTAATCTAGCATGTCGGTTAGGTCGTCGACAGTGGCTACCAAGTGGGTGGTGGGTGGGCTCTGAATTTCTTCGTTGTCCGCATCCCAACCATCCTGGCCGTAGTCCGGCCAGGCCTCTCCTGATAGCGAGAGGTACTTTAGCGAACTCAAGATGTCGCCAAAAAGGTGAGTGTTGAAAGATGTCCGTCGCGGTGAACTCCATGATCGGCGCCCAATCGGATTCGACTGGAGGGGGCGCGGGAGGTCCAGAGTCCGGCAAGGAGTCCGGCACCTCGGAGTCACGGGCTTCATGGGGGACAAGATCGGTGTTCGGCTCTACCGCCGTAGAGGTTGCAGCCCCCGAGGTGGTGTCTAGCCATCCATCCTTGGTCTGCGCAGCCGGCTCCGAGTCGAAGATCGGAGCGGGTTCGAGTGCGGCCTCCAGGGTACTGTCCGGCTGCAGAGCTAAATCATGCCCATCGTGATAGTACGGCACGCTCGGCTGTGGCTCGAATCCGCCGAGGATCAAGTCCCCGCGGATGTCAGCCGTGAAGTTCAAACTTCCAAATCTGACCTGACGGCCAGGGGCGTAGCCTTCGATCTGCTCCAGCTGGCCAAGCGAATTGGCCCGCAGTGCGAAGCCGCTGAATACGAAGATCTGTCCGGGGAGGAAGGTCTCACCCTGGACTGCATCGTCGTTGATGATCGAAGAAGCCATCGAGCCTATCGGTGACGACACAGAGGAACTCTCAATGAAAGCACCAATGTCGGTGTCAAAACCGGCGGATCTCGGGTAGGGGGTCCCGAACTGTGTGTCTAGGTGGATGGTAACAGGAGACGAGGGACACGATGTTTTTACCCAGGTTCGGGCCCTCTTGATGGAGGTAAAACCCTACGTCCTGCTTGATTAATATTGATGATGTGGGTTACAAGAGTAGATCTACCACGAGATCAAGGAGGCTAAACCCTAGAAGCTAGCCTATGGTATGATTGTTATTCGTCCTATGGACTAAGGCCATCCGGTTTATATAGACACCGGAGAGGGCTAGGGTTACACATAGTCGGTTACAAAGGTAGGAGATCTACATATCCGTATCGCCAAGCTTGCCTTCCACGCCAAGGAAAGTCCCATCCGGACACGGGACGAAGTCTTCAATCTTGTATCTTCATAGTCTTGGAGGCAAGCTTGGCGATACGATATGAAGATCTCCTCCCATTGTAATCGACTCTGTGTAACCCTAGCCCTCTCCGGTGTCAATATAAACTGGAGAGTTTTATTCCGTAGGACAAACAACAATCATACCATAGGCTAGCTTCTAGGGTTTAGCCACTCCGATCTCGTGGTAGATCTACTCTTGTACTACCCATATCATCAATATTAATCAAGCAGGAGTACGGTTTTACCTCCATCGAGAGGGCCCGAACCTGGGTAAAAAACATCGTGTCCCTTGTCTCCTGTTACCATCCGCCTAGACGCACAGTTCGGGACCCCCTACCCGAGATCCGCCGGTTTTGACACCGACAGAGAGGTTGAGGAAGACTCCGTCCAGCAGCAGCACAACAGCGTGGTGGTGGTGGAGGAGCGTGGCAATCCTGCAGGGCTTCGCCAAGCACCGCGAGATATGAGGAGAAAGAGAGGTAGGGCTGCGCCAACAGGAGAAGAACTTCATGTGTTGGGCTGCTCCTATGCCTTCACTATATATAGGGGGAGAGGGGGGGCTGCGCCCCCACCTAGGGTTCCACCTCTAGGGGCGGCGGCCAGCCCAAAACCCATCTAGGGTGCGGCCAAGGGGGGGGGAAGAGGGGAAACTTGCCCCCCAAGTTAGGTGGGTGTGCCCCCTTCCCCAAACCCTAGGCGCCTTGGGCCCTTGTGGGAGGCGCACCAGCCCACCTGGGGCTGGTCCCCTCCCACACTTAGCCCATACAGCCCTTTGGGGATGGTGGCCCCACTTGGTGGACCCCCGGGACCCTCCCGGTGGTCCCGATACGTTACCGATAAAACCCGAAACTTTTCCGGTGACCAAAACAGGACTTCCCATATATAAATCTTTACCTCCGGACCATTCCGGAACTCCTCGTGACGTCCGGGATCTCATACAGGACTCCGAACAACATTCGGTAACCACATACAAACTTCCTTTATAACCCACATACAAACTTCCTTTATAACCCTAGCGTCATCGAACCTTAAGTGTGTAGACCCTACGGGTTCGGGAACCATGCAGACATGACCGGGACGTTCTCCAGTCAATACCCAACAGCGGGATCTGGATACCCATGTTGGCTCCCACATGTTCCACGATGATCTCATCGGATGAACCACGATGCCAAGGACTCAATCGATCCCATGTACAATTCCTTTTGTCTAACGGTATTGTACTTGCCCGAGATTCGATCGTCGGTATACCGATACGTTGTTCAATCTCGTTACCGGAAAGTCTCTTTACTCGTTTCGTAACACATCATCCCGCGATCAACTCTTTGATCACATTGTGCACATTATGATGATGTCCTACCGAGTGGGCCCAGAGATACCTCTCCGTCACACAAAGTGACAAATCCCAGTCTCAATTCGTGCCAACCCAACAGACACTTTCGGAGATACCCGTAGTGCACTTTATAGCCACCCAGTTACGTTGTGACGTTTGGTACACCCAAAGCATTCCTACGGCATCCGGGAGTTTCACAATCTCATGGTCTAAGGAAATGATACTTGACATTAGAAAAGCTTTAGCATACGAACTACACGATCTTTGTGCTAGGCTTAGGATTGGGTCTTGTCCATCACATCATTCTCCTAATGATGTGATCCCGTTATCAACAACATCCAATGTCCATGGTCAGGAAACCGTAACCATCTATTGATCAACGAGCTAGTCAACTAGAGGCTCACTAGGGACATGGTGTTGTCTATGTATCCACACATGTATCTGAGTTTCCTATCAATACAATTATAGCATGGATAATAAACGATTATCATGAACAAGGAAATATAATAATAATAACTAATTTATTATTGCCTCTAGGGCATATTTCCAACAGTCTCCCACTTGCACTAGAGTCAATAATCTAGTTCACATCGCCATGTGATTAACACTCACAGGTCACATCGCCATGTGACCAACATCCAAAGAGTTTACTAGTGTCACTAAACTAGTTCACATCATCATGTGATTAAGACTCAATGAGTTCTGGGGTTTGATCATGTTTTGCTTGTGAGAGAGGTTTTAGTCAACGGGTCTGCAACATTCAGATCCGTATGTACTTCGCAAATCTCTAGGTCGTATTGTAAATGCTGCTTCCACGCTCCACTTGGAGCTATTCCAAATGTTTCCCCACTATACGTATCCGGTTTGCTACTCAGAGTCATTCGGATAGGTGTTAAAGCTTGCATCGACGTAACCCTTTATGTCGAACTCTTTATCACCTCCATAATTGAGAAAGATGTCCTTATTTACTCCAAGGACAATTTTGACCACTGTCCAATGATCCATTCCTGGATCATTCTTGTACCCCTTGACTGACTCATGGCAAGGCACACTTCCGGTGCGGTACACAGCATACCATACTATAGAGCCTACGTCTGAAGCATAGGGGACGACCTTCGTCCTTTCTCTCTCTTCTGCCATGGTCGAGCTTTAAGTCTTAACTTCGTACCTTACATCTCAGGCAAGAACTCCTTCTTTGACTGATCCATCTTGAACACCTTCAAGATCATGTCAAGGTATATGCTCATTTGAAAGTACCATTTAGCGTTTTTGATCTATCCTCATAGATCTTGATGCTCAATGTTCAAGCAGCTTATTCCAGGTTTTCCATTGAAAAACACCTTTCAAATAACCCTATATGCTTTCCAGAAATTCTACATCATTTCTGATCAACAATATGTCAACAACATATACTCATCAGAAATTCTATAGTGCTCCCACTCACTTCTTTGAAAATACAAGTTTCTCATAAACTTTGTATAAACACAAAATCTTTGATCATCTCGCGTACATTCCAACTCCGAGATGCTTACTCCAGTCCTTAGAAGGATCGCTGGAGCCAGCATACCTTTTAGTATCCTTAGGATCGACAAAAACTTTCTGATTGTATCACATACAACCTTTCCTTACGAAAACTGGTAAGGAAACTCATTTTTGGACATCCATCTGCCATATTTCATAAATGCAGTTAATGCTAACATGATTCCGATAGACTTAAGCATCACTACGGATGAGAAAATCTCATCGTAGTCAACTCCTTGAACTTGTGAAAAACTCTTCGCCACAAGTCGAGCTTCATAGATGGTGACATTACCGTCCATGTCCGTCTTCTTCTTAAAGATCGATTTATCTCAATGGCTTGCCGATCATCGGGCAAGTCCACCAAAGTCCATGCTTTGTTCTGATACATGGATCCTATCTCGGATTTCATGTCTTCTAACCATTTGTCGGAATTTGGGCCCACCATCGCTTCTCCATAGCTCGTAGGTTCATTGTTGTCTAGCAACATGACCTTCAAGACATGATTACGTACCACTCTGAAGTAGTATGCGTCCTTGTCGACCTACGAGGTCCGGTAGTGACTTGATCCGAAGCATCATGATCACTATCATCAGCTTCCACTTCAATTGGTGTAGGTGCCACATGAACAACTTCATGTGCCCTGCTACACACTGGTTGAAGTGATGGTTCAATAACCTCATTAACTCTCCACCATCGTCCCACTCAATTCTTTCGAGAGAAACTTTTCCTCGAGAAAGGACCCATTTCTAGAAACAATTACTTTTGCTTCTGGATCTGAGATAGGAGGTATACCCAACTGTTTTGGGTGTCCTATGAAGATGCATTTTTATCCGCTTTGGGTTTGAGCTCATCAACCTGAAACTTTTTCACATAAGCATCGCAGCCCCAAACTTTTAAGAAACGACAACTTTTTATCCAAACCATAGTTCAAATGGTGTCGTCTCAACGGAATTACGTGGTGCCCTATTAAAGTGAGTGCGGTTGTCTCTAATGCCAAACCCATGAACGATAGTATCCAATAGGGTGCAACTATGATGTTTGGACACACCATCACTCTATGGTGTTCCAGGCGGTATTAATTGTGAAACAATTTCCACAATGTCTTAAATGTGTGCCAAAGCTCGTAACTCAGATACTCATCTCTATGATCATATCATAGACATTTTATCCTCTTGTCACGATGACCTTCAACTTCACTCTGAAATTACTTGAACCATTCAATAATTCAGACTTGTGTTTCATCAAGTAAATATGCTCAACATCTACTTGAATCATCTGTGAAGTAAGATCATAACGATATTCACTGCATGCCTCAGCACTCATTGGACTGCACACATCAAAATGTGTTACTTCCAACAAGTTGCTATCTTGTTCCATCTTACTGAAAATTAGGCCTTTCAGTCATCTTGCCCATGTGGTATGATTTGCATGTCTCAAGTGATTCAAAATCAAGTGAGTCCAAACGATCCATCTGCATGGAGTTTCTTCATGCATATACACCAATAGACATGGTTCGCATGTCTCAAACATTTCAAAAACGAGTGAGTCCAAAGATCCATCAACATGGAGCTTCTTCATGCGTTTTATACTAATATGACTTACATGGCAGTGCCACAAGTAAGTGGTACTATCATTACTATCTTATATCTTTTGGCATGAAAATGTGTATCACTACGATCGAGATTCAATAAACCATTCCTTTTAGGTGCAATACCATTGAAGGTATTATTCAAATAAATAGAGTAACCATTATTCTCCTTAAATGAATAACCGTATTGCGATAGACATAATCCAATCATGTCTATGCTCAACGCAAACACCAAATAACAATTATTTTAACACCAATCTGGATGGTAGAGGGAGCGTGCGATGCTTGATCACATCAACCTTGGAAACACTTCCAACATATATCGTCATCTCACCTTCAGCTAGTCTCCGTTTATTCCATAGCTTTTATTTCGAGTTACTAACACTTAGAAACCAAACCGGTATCTAATACCCTGGTGCTACTAGGAGTACTAGTAAAGTACACATTAACATAATGTATATCCAATATACTTTTATCGACCTTGCCAGCCTTCTCATCTACCAAGTATCTAGGGTAATTCCGCTCTAGTGAATGTTCCCCTTATAGAAGCACTTAGTCTCGGGTTTGGGTTCAACCTTGGGTTTCTTCACTAGAGCAGCAGCTGATTTGCCGTTTCATGAAGTATCCCTTCTTGCCCTTGCCCTTCTTGAAACTAGTGGTTTCACCAACCATCAACAATTGATGCTCCTTCTTGATTTCTACTTTCGCGGTGTCAAACATCGTGAATACCTCAAGGATCATCATATCTATCCCTGATATGTTATAGTTCATCACGAAGCTCTAGCAGCTTGGTGGCAATGACTTTGGAGAAACATCACTATCTCACCTGGAAGATCAACTCCCACTCGATTCAAGTGATTGTTGCACTCAGACAATCTGAGCACAAGCTCAACGATTGAGCTTTTCTCCCTTAGTTTGTAGGCTAAGAAAATCGTCAGAGGTCTTATACCTCTTGACGTGGGCACGAGCCTGAAATCCCAATTTCAGCCCTTCGAAACATCTCATATGTTCCGCGACGTTTCGAAAATGTCTTTGGTGCCTCAACTCTAAACCGTTTAACTGAACTATCACGTAGTTATCAAAACGTGTATGTCCGATGTTCGCAACATCCACAGACGATGTTTGGGGTTCAGCACACTGAGCGGTGCATTAAGGACATAAGCTTTCTACTGTCCGCATAATTGCTACTTTCAACTTTCAACTATATTTTCTCTAGGAACATATCTAAAACAGTAGAACTATAGCGCGAGCTATGACATAATTTACAAAGGGATTTTGACTATGTTCAGGATAATTAAGTTCATCTAATGAACTCCCACTCAGATAGACATCCCTCTAGTCATCTAAGTGATTACATGATCCGAGTCCACTAGACCGTGTCCGATCATCACGTGAGACGGACTAGTCATCATCGATGAACATCTTCATGTTGATCGTATCTACTATACGACTCATGCTCGACCTTTCGGTCTCTTGTGTTCTGAGGCCATGTCTGTACATGCTAGGCTCGTCAAGTCAACCTAAGTGTTTTGCGTGTGTAAATCTGGCTTACACCCGTTGTATGTGAACGTTAGAATCTATCACACCCGATCATCACGTGGTGCTTCGAAACGACGAACTTTCGCAACGGTGCACAGTTAGGGGGAACACTTTCTTGAAATTTTAATGAGGGATCATCTTATTTACTACCGTCGTTCTAAGCAAATAAGATGCATAAACATGATAAACATCGCATGCAATCAAAAAGTGACATGATATGGCCAATATCATTTTGCTCCTTTTGATCTCCATCTTCGGGGCTCCATGATCATCATCATCACCGGCATGACACCATGATCTCCATCATCGTGTCTCCATGAAGTTGTCTCGCCAACTTATTACTTCTACTACTATGGCTACCGGTTAGCAATAAAGTAAAGTAATTACATGGCGTTGTTTAATGACACGCAGGTCATACAATAAATAAAGACAACTCCTATGGCTCCTGCCGGTTGTCATACTCATCGACATGCAAGTCGTGATTCCTATTACAAGAACATGATCAATCTCATACATCACATATCATTCATCACATTCTTCTTGGCCATATCACATCACATAGCATACCCTGCAAAAACAAGTTAGATGTCCTCTAATTGTTGTTTGCATGTTTTACGTGGCTGCTATGGGTTTCTAGCAAGAACGTTTCTTACCTACGCAAAAACCACAACGTGATATGTCAATTGCTATTTACCCTTCATAAGGACCCTTTTCATCGAATCCGATCCGACTAAAGTGGGAGGGACTGGCACCCGCTAGCCACCTTATGCAACAAGTGCATGTCAGTCGGTGGAACCTGTCTCACGTAAGTGTACGTGTAAGGTCGGTCCGGGCCGCTTCATCCCACAATACTGTCGAAACAAGATTGGACTAGTAACGGTAAGCATATTGAACAAAATCAACGCCCACAACTACTTTGTGTTCTACTCGTGCAAAGAATCTACGCAATAGACCTAGCTCTGATACCACTATTGGGGAACGTAGCAGAAATTAAAAAATTCCTACGTGTCACCAAGATCTATCTATAGAGAAACCAGCAACGAGGGGAAGGAGAGTGCATCTACATACCCTTGTAGATTGCTAAGCGGAAGCGTTCAAGAGAACGGGGTTGAAGGAGTCGTACTCGTCGTGATCCAAATCACCGGAGATCCTAGTGCCGAACGGACGGCACCTCCGCGTTCAACACACGTACACCTTGGTGACGTCTCCCATGCCTTGATCCAGCAAGGAGAGAGGGAGAGGTTGAGGAAGACTCCGTCCAGCAGCAGCACAACAGCGTGGTGGTGGTGGAGGAGCGTGGCAATCCTGCAGGGCTTCGCCAAGCACCGCGAGATATGAGGAGAAAGAGAGGTAGGGCTGCGCCAACAGGAGAAGAACTTCGTGTGTTGGGCTGCTCCTATGCCTCCACTATATATAGGGGGAGAGGGGGGGGGGGGCTGCGCCCCCACCTAGGGTTCCACCCCAAGGGGCTGCGGCCAGCCCAAAACCCATCTAGGGTGTGGCCAAGGGGGGAAGAGGGGAAACTTGCCCCCCAAGTTAGGTGGGTGCGCCCCCTTCCCCAAACCCTAGGTGCCTTGGGCCCTTGTGGGGGGGGGGGGGGCGCACCAGCCCACCTGGGGCTGGTACCCTCCCACACTTGGCCCATACAGCCCTTCGGGGATGGTGGCCCCACTTGGTGGACCCCCGGGACCCTCCCGGTGGTCCCGGTACGTTACCGATAAAACCCGAAACTTTTCCGGTGACCAAAACATGACTTCCTATATATAAATCTTTACCTCCGGACCATTCCGGAACTCCTCGTGACGTCTGGGATCTCATCCGGGACTCCGAACAACATTCGGTAACCACATACAAACTTCCTTTATAACCCACATACAAACTTCCTTTATAACCCTAGCGTCATTGAACCTTAAGTGTGTAGACCCTACGGGTTCGGGAACCATGCAGACATGACCGAGACGTTCTCCGGTCAATAACCAACAGCAGGATCTGGATACCCATGTTGGCTCCCACATGTTCCATGATGATCTCATCGGATGAACCACGATGTCAAGGACTCAATCGATCCCGTGTACAATTCCTTTTGTCTAACGGTATTGTACTTGCCCGAGATTCGATCATCGGTATACCGATACCTTGTTCAATCTCGTTACCGGCAAGTCTCTTTACTCGTTCCGTAACACATCATCCCGCAATCAACTCTTTGATCACATTGTGCACATTATGATGATGTCCTACCGAGTGGGCCCAGAGATACCTCTCCGTCACACGGAGTGACAAATCCCAGTCTTGATTCGTGCCAACCCAACAGACACTTTCGGAGATACCCATAGTGCACCTTTATAGCCACCCAGTTACGTTGTGACGTTTGGTACTCCCAAAGCATTCCTATGGCATCCGGGAGTTGCACAATCTCATGGTCTAAGGAAATGATACTTGACATTAGAAAAGCTTTAGCATACGAACTGCACGATCTTTGTGCTAGGCTTAGGATTGGGTCTTGTCCATCACATCATTCTCCTAATGATGTGATCCCATTATCAACGACATCCAATGTCCATGGTTAGGAAACCGTAACCATCTATTGATCAACGAGCTAGTTAACTAGAGGCTCACTAGGGACATGGTGTTGTCTATGTATCCACACATGTATCTGAGTTTCCTAGCAATACAATTATAGCATGGATAATAAACGATTATCATGAACAAGGAAATATAATAATAATAACTAATTTATTATTGCCTCTAGGGCATATTTCCAACAGATTCCTCCATGAACCCAACATCTTGTCGTGTATGTCAAGCCTCCTGGAATCTTCTTTGCATACGTCATGGGCTACCCTATGTGGCCTAGGACGAAACCGAGAAGGGACCCCTAGCCTGACCCACTAGATCGGGAGTAGACGTGGTGATAGGCCCCTTAGCCAGGACACCGTCAGTGTGTTCTCCAAAGAATATTGGGGGGTCAACATCTTGGATCTTCACAAATATGCTAGGGCACTCTAGCTTAGGTTGTCTTGGTATGAGTAGATGGAGCCCACCACAACTTGGGTTGGCTTGGGCAGGACTTGCGATGCTAAGAACATGGACCTTTTTACGATGTCACCATCATTAGTGGGCTACTGTCACATGGCAAGGTTCCGGCACTCCCCTTTGCTCAACGACGAGAAGCCCAAAAACATTGCGCCTCTCGTGTTTCCGATATCCTCAAGGAGGAATTCGTCAGTGAGTGATGACCTATTGGAAAATGCTTGGCCAAGGAAATTGACATGTCCAAAGGGCTTACGGTTGATAACATCCATCCATGTTGCACCCTCTGAGCTATGCTTGATCTTGTCCACCTCCAACATGTCACTCTGGATATCATTGTGTGGAACCTTACGTCTAATGGTATTTACTCTGATGCTTATGATTATCTCACACAATTTGAGGTAGCCAACACCACACCCACAAAGCCCACGGTCTAGGATAACCGGGTGCTGCCCAAATGCAAGTTCTTTGCGTGGCCTGTCAACAATAATAGGATCTGAACCACCGATCACTGACATAGGCCATCATCCTTTACAAACCACGATCATCACGGTCGAAATCACTATTCTGACCTTTTCAGCAATCTTTGCCACAAAGTGAACTCGACATGAAAGTATTTCACGATCTGACCCTTTTAGCAACGCCACAGCCCATGGCGTTTCCTCTCCATATAGAAACGCCGAAGTAGCTCGCGTTTCAGATCCACGTTCGAACGCCAAACTAGCTAGCGCTTCCAGCCCACATGGAAACGCCAAGCATGTTGGCGTTGCCGCCCAGACCGAAACGCCATGATGCTTGGCGTACGAAAGACACGCGCGCCCAAGGGAAGCATCACTCTAGCGGAATCCAGGAAGGTGCCCGGCAAGAAATCTGACACCGGCGGACCGGTGGGCATGCACCATGGCGCCCAAGGCAATGACCAGCTGAAGACTGTCTCGGCTCCAAGCAACAGCAGGAATAGGAAGAGCACGGCCTCTGCCTCGGCCGTGCCATCGAGCCGGAGGCCTCGCACGAATAACAGTAGCACGTCCAACACGGCGGCGGCCGGAGCCAAGAAGCACACCATCCTGACATGGCTGATCGTCTCCGGTGTGCTCAAAGAGAACGAGAAGGTCTCATACGTGGACAGCACCAGCTTCGCCACGAAGGCCTCTGGCGCGGTGACTAGGGCCGGTATCCAGTGCACCTGCTGCAACACCGCGATGGCGCCCCCGACCTTCTGGTCCTACGCCGACTCTGAGGACTCGACACCGTGGGAGAGGCTCCTGCTAAAGTCCGGCAAGTCGTTGCTGGAGTGCGTGCGGGAGGCGTGGCAGGGGGACGACCTGAGGACCTTACACGCCAAGCAGAAGGCACGAGCTGCGCTGGAGAAGGAACGGGAGAGGAGCACACAAGAGAAGAAGCGTGCTGTGTGTGCGCAGACGGCGGACAGCTGCTGTGCTGCGACAGCTGCCCGTCCACGTTCCACCCGGAGTGCCTTGCCGTGGAGGGTCCCTGAGGACTCCTGGGTCTGCCACTACTGCCACTGCTTCCTGTGCTCCGCCAACGACGACGGCCATGGCGGCCTCTCCGACTGCAACCAATGCACCCGCAAGTGTAAGCAACTCTTCTCGTGTCTCTGAAGAATAAGGATCTCCACTGATGAAAAGTACTTCACTGATGATGCTTCTGCATGCATACAGATCACCGCCACTGCCACCGCAATAGATACAGTCATGCATGCAAACTATCAATATGCATGCAAACTATCGGCTACAAACGCCAATGATCATGGCGTTTCGGCCTAGGTGGCAATGCCAAAGTGCTTGGCGTTTTCATGTGGGCCGGAAGCGCTAGCTAGTTTGGCGTTCGAACGTGGATCCGAAACGCGAGCTACTTCGGCGTTTCTATATGGAGAAGAAACGCCACGGGCTGTGGCGTTGCTAAAAGGGTTAGATCGTGAATACTTTCATGTCGAGTTCACTTTGTGGCAAAGATTGCTGAAAATGTCAGAATAGTGATTTCGGCCCATCATCACATGGGATAGCAGGAGCGGCACTCTTCTTTGTCATGGAAGATTTGATCATAACAATCCCATCAACTTCAATTGTTCTGTGTTAAAAAACAAGGAAAAACCTCATCTACGTCTCCATTTTCATTCCCCCGTTCAAATAGGCCCAGACCTTGAAATCTCTATGCTTTCTTCTCTTGCCAGTACAAGCACCATCAATTGGACAGGACTAGTCGATCACAGTTTCGTGAGGAAAACGGTCACGAATAACAATGACCAAAAGTCCAGCAGGAGGCTAACAACAGTAGAGAGTAAATCCTAGGATTTGACCAGTCCAACTGTCCAAGCGACTGCTGCAGCTGCAGCCTGCACCGCCAGTCCAGCACGGGACGCTCAAATATTTTTGAATGCGATGCCGCGGCCTTTGCCCACACCTTTCCACGGTCTGGCCTCTGGCGCCACCTGGGCGATGCATGCTCCGCGGTGCTGCTCCATCCAATGCAGTAATGCCTCATCCAATGGCC